>NC_091235.1:1535511-1720511 GCF_040958095.1 Procambarus clarkii | reverse complement strand
ATATAAATTATTTATATATATATTATATATATAATTATATAGGTCATATGTTTTTGTATTTTTGCTGATTTGTTAGTAAATAATAAAAGAAATATAAATTATTTGATTTTTTTACCCTTAAATTGGTTTTAATATTTAAATTGAAAACACTAATATAATATAAAAAATTTATTATTTAAAATATTTAAAATATTTAAATATATTTAAAAATAAATATTTTTTATTTTCAAGAAATTTAACTTTAAACACAAAGATGTGAAAAGGGTTCAGATAAGGCTCAAACCTTTCACAAGAGATTCATATTGGTGTATGAATGGATTATGAATGACTCATGTTAGGAGTGTAAGTTGCCACAACATCTCAAATTAGTGTTAGATACATATGTCTTGGTTATAAGTTTTGGAAACCTATTTAAGTCCACACACAATATCGTATCTGATACGATAAAACAAACGTTTCCAATACTTTCAAATACTTTCCAGATATGTTGTGGCAACCTAAAATTGTTTGCTGGGAAGACCTCCGTTGTTGCCGTCCTTTTTGACCTAGAAAAGGCTTACGACACCACTTGGCGTTATCATATCCTATCTCAACTTCATTCTTTTGGCCTTCGTGGTCATCTCCCTCTCTTTCTCCGCAGCTTCCTCTCTCGTCGTTCCTTTCGGGTGCACCTTGGTACCGCTCTCTCTCCCTCTTTTCAGCAATACGAAGGTGTGCCCCAGGGTAGTGTTCTGAGCACTACTCTTTTTCTTGTTGCCCTCAATGGTCTTCTTTCCTCTCTTCCTTCTGGTGTCTTCTCCGCTCTCTATGTCGATGATCTTACCCTTTGTTGTCAGGGTGATGATTCGCCTCTCCTTCAACGCCGGCTTCAACTTGCAATTGATGCCGTGTCGTCTTGGGCCACAGGTCATGGCTTCAAGTTCTCTACTTCTAAGACTTGTGCCATGACTTTTACGCGGAAACGGGTTGTTCTTCGTCCCTCTTTGTCACTTTATGGTCATCCCCTTGAATACAAAGATTCCGCGAAGCTTTTGGGGTTATTCCTTGACACTCGTTTGTCTTGGTCTCCCCATATCTCTTACCTCCGTGTTGAGTGCTCTAAGGCCCTTACCCTCCTTCGGGTCTTGTCCCATACTTCTTGGGGGGCAGATAGGCGCACTCTCCTTGCTTTACATTCCTCTCTCGTCCTGTCTAAGCTCGATTATGGTTGCCCTGCTTACTCGTCTGCTTCTCCTTCTACTCTTCGCCGTCTTGATGCTTTGCACCATACTGGGTTGCGCCTCAGTTCTGGTGCCTTTCGTTCGACTCCCATCCTTAGCTTGTATGTTGACACTGGCTTCCTGTCTCTCTAGGACCGCCGTGATCGCTACTGTCTTCGCTATCTTGTGCGGTCCTTGCAACATCCTTCCTCTCGCCTCTGTCGTGCTTTAACTTTTACCCCTCCTGCGGTTCCTGTTCCTCTTCACCACCTCCCTCTTTCTGTCCGGTTATCTCGCCTACAGGATTCTCTCTCCGTTCGTATTTCTGATGTTTCTCCTCGTGTTGTTCCTTCTTTGCCCCCGTGGAGGGTCCCTCTTCCGCGGTTTTGTACTTCCTTGACCCGTATCACTAAAGCTTTTACCCCTCCTACGGTTCTAAAACGCCTTTTCCTCGAGCACTTTTCTTCTCACTCCCGCTCCGTTTCTGTCTTCACCGATGGGTCTAAGTCAGCGGACGGTGTTGGCTACTCTGTTGTTTTTCCTGATCGCACTTATATGTGTCGCTTGCCTCCGGAGACTAGCATCTTTACAGCAGAACTTTATGCTATTCTCTATGCTCTTCGTCTCCTGCTTTCTCGTTGTCAGTCTTCCTTTGTGGTTGTTGTTGACTCTCGTAGTGCCCTCATGGCTCTCGGGTCCTTTAATCCGGTTCATCCAGTAGTTGTCGAGATCCAGCATTGGCTGTTTCTCGTTCACAGTAAATTTAAGTCGGTTGAGTTTTGTTGGGTTCCCAGCCATATTGGTGTGTCTTTAAATGAGCGTGCGGATGCTGCCGCTAAGGAAGCTGTCCGCTCTTGTCCCATCTCTCGTAAAGGCATTCCGTATTCCGACTTTTACCCAGTTATCCATTCCTCAGTTCTTACCCGTTGGCAGGCTTCTTGGTTGTCTGTTACTGGTAACAAGCTACGTACTCTAAAATGTTGTGTTTCCTCGTGGCCGTCCTCCTTCCACCGTAACCGGCGGTGGGAAACAGCTCTGGCGAGGTTGCGTATTGGCCATACTCGCTTAACCCATGGTCACTTGATGGAGCGCCGCCCTGCTCCTTATTGTCCTAGTTGCATTGTCCCTCTTACGGTCGTGCATGTCCTTCTTGAATGTCCTGACTTCCAGGACGAGCGTGTGTCTTGCTTTCCGACCGCCCCTCGCGGTCACCTGTCCCTCGATAGAATTCTTGGTGACTCGGATACTTTTGATATCGTTCGCCTTATGCGTTTTTGTTCTCGTATTGGCATCCTTGGTGATATTTAGCGCCCTCTGATTATTTTGCGTATTTGATGGTGCTACATAGCCTTCCCGGTTTGGTGCCTTCTTTTGATAATTACTTACTTACTTTTTCATTAAGTTTAAACACTAGACTGTTGTTTAAAAATAGATGAGATATATAAATATACGTCTTGTTGGATGACTTCACAGAATAACAAACTCCTTTTCTTTAATGGGTAACTTATGCTATTTTGTGTGTCGGATTTCCGACACTGTATGTTTCCGTCATCTGGCCTGCAATTATTTCTCTCTCTCTCTCTCTCCTCTTAGAAATCTTCATCAGGACAAGGTCAAACATGGTTGTCTAACAGACAAACATTTATTGCACACAAATAGAGAATAAAATAAAGATATAATATTTCCAGGTAAAGCTTCTACAAACTAGCATCACACTTGCATAATATCAGTGCTCCAACTAATTGTCTCTGCTAGGTTGCTGCTTGATCCTCTCCAGCAACCCCCCCCACCCCTTCCCTGCGCATCAGTCACCTCGTCGTCTGGGCTAGGCTTTGTACATGTAAATTGTTTAATACATCCAAAAATGTCAACGTTCTCATCTTGCATTGCGTCAGACACACTACATCAATCCATCCATCAATCAATCTCAAACATATAATGATGTCCACACAACCCCCCTTTATCCCGTCCAGATGATCAGCTACACAAGTCTCCTCTATGGTGATTGATTTTCCTGGGAATCACTACTGGGACCATCCATCAGTGGGTCTTCAAATTAAGCAGCTTCTTCTATATCGCTTCTACATCAACTAATGAAGAATTGTGTCCACAGTTTAAAGCACAAATTACATTAAATAAAATCCTCCTCACTACTTAATATTTTGTGTGCCGGCCTGTACTGTGGGAGAACTTTCCCACCTGGATGAGTCCAAATTGGAACTCTCCGTGCCCCGGGAGGGCTGCCCATCTCAGTCAGCCCCAGACTCTGGCCGAACGAGTATGCGTCGCTCCCTCCTTCATTATGTCAATTCACTCGTTATATCACCTTCTTATTTCCACAAACTTTCTAATTTAGCTTTATAAACTTTATACAAGATCGCTGGGCACACGATCTTGGTGTAACAAGCAACATACGGTAGTTTATTAAGCTTTTACCGCAAAATATACAGACAGCGACGCCTGTCGAACGACGTCTAATTATTGGTGCTCTGGGAAGTCACCCGCGCAACTTCTATTTGCCTGCCACTAATCGGCTCCTTTCAATCCAGACTTCCTTGAGGAGGGTCAATGCACAGGTACCAATCAGGTACACCTTCCCAAAAGATCCGCTTGAAGGATTCACACACAATGGTTCCTCAGGGCATGACCACCCAGCTGGCTTCAGGTCGCCCCTATTTAAAATATGCATCACTAATTATCCTCCCACAGCTTCCTGACACTTCACTCATGAAGCTCCTCACAAATTCTTCTCCACAACTCACAAATATCCTTCATCATCCTGAGCGACGACGTGCGTCCTTCTCTTCAGACCCTCACACCGCAAGTGAGAGAAAGTTGCTAAAGACCTTTGCCCACGACAAGCTCCCACGATGACGTCATTTTTACACACGGCATGTCACATACCGTCGACATCGTCATATACCGTTGACATCTCCTTCCAAGTTTTCTTAAAGATTTTCATCTGTGATTTATCTCCTCCTCGGTCACATTTAATGACGTTTATTTACACTAATACATTTCCCTGACTCCTCACTATGGTGAGGTGGAGAATAACTCTCACTGTGTGGTGTACCTACAGCATGAGGCTACATGGGGGTTCATAACAATACATACATACCTCCCATTGGCATGTATGTATTATGTGACACAGTCACATAAAGTGAACTCATAACTATACATACATATATATAAACAGGTAAAGTACCCATTGATGGGTGAGCAGGAAGTGGGAACAGATGGAAAAATAGTCTGGAAAGGAAGCATCGTAGTCGATGAGGGTAGTGCCTGGGCTTGACCCTTGTGCCCAGGTTCGACCTTCTGGCCAGGGCTTGACCCAGCTGCAAGCCTTGAGTCAGGGTCTCAGGTGAGTCGTCACGGCCACCACACACCTTCACCCAGGCATCGAGGAACTGTCTCAGCATTTTTCTACCTCTCTATGTATGTGGTAGGAGAGGTATCGATGGGCGACACTTGAAGTGTGGAGAGGTGGGGAGAAAGCTGGAGAGGCAGCGTCGTAGTCGAGAGTGCAGAGTCTGGGTAGTCGAGGCAGTTGAGTCGTCGACAGTCCACAAGCGTTTCCCGACATTATTTCCAGGGTCCAAATCGTTGTGTTTACTTTTTCTTAGTCCTCTTCGTTTTGCTGGTCTTGTTTCTATAATAATAATAATAATAATAATAATAATAATAATAATAATAATTTATTTAGGAAAAGTACATACATAGTTGCAGAGTTACAGTACAAACATTCTGTTTGATTTAAAAATAGAGGTAGTACATACAATACCTAAAGCCACTAGTAGGCAGAGCGTTTCTTGTGAATACTGCATCCTCTGGGCACAGGTCATAGTACCTCTTATTTACGAGTGCTGGGTTAAGGGTTTCTATGAAGAGATACTCATGAATACCTTCTGCGTTTATTCTTACGCTCTCGTTCGGGGCTTCCATTAACTCTCTCTGGTAAGCCACTTGTAGTATAGTGAACAGCGAGTTCTGCTCTCTGGGGAGCCGGGAGGAAGTTCGACCAGTTCATTCCTCAAGGCTTCTAGGTTCATGTGCGAGGTGTCCTGCTCGCTGATCGAGTCTTCATCAGGTGAGGAGTCGAGGTCAATGGTGGCTCACGTGCTTATTACGTCTGGTTGTGCTTGCGCTCGTGCTAGTTCTTCTTGTTCCATTATTGCCTTCTCAAACTCGGTCAACGCAGCCCGTCCTCCTAAGGTTGCCCAACGTCAAGAAACTGTTGTACTAAAGTGCCCTTATCCTAACCTACCAGACGACCCAAAACAGAAAACTGGACAGTATGTCAATTTCGCGAGTCGCTACCATTTTCTAGTATGACAATTTTTGGCTTTAGGATTTTTTGGCTTTTTGGCTTTTGAATATACGTCAAAATACGACGTTCTATTAAGAGGACGGGTTGGTCAGCATTGTCTGGGTAGTTGCAGTTGTCGTCGTCTGTGGAGTGTCGTTGGCTGCATCTCCACGTCCTCTGTCCCTTGCATTAGAACGGGTACAATGCTTTTTACTTCCAGAAGCCCATTCACTGTTCTGTGGAACAGGTTGTGACCTTGCTTCGCAACTATGTCCGACCTATGCGGTGATGACCGGAACGTATTCTGGATGGTTTATGGTGTTGCTGGCCTTGAAGGGTGTTGCTGATGAAGCTTGTGTGGACGTCCAATCTTTACGGACGTCGTAGGCAGGCTCGGAAACTGGTTTGGACCTAAGTCCAGCGTAGTGGCGACTGGCCTGTGGGTGGTCGTTGGTGGAGTTTCCTTCTCCTCAATTTTGTTTTGAGTTCCTCCTTTTGTTTTGAGTAGAGGTAGAAAGTGGCGGGGTGCCGTTCTCCGCACATTGTGCATTTCTAGGTGGTGGCAATGCATTCCCTCTAGTTGTGGGTGCCTGAGCATAAGGTGCACTTAGCTGTTTGTTCTGGGCACTTGTTTGAGAAGTTCTCATAACTATAGCTCCTGAAGCACAGTCACACGTAGATTTTTTTCCATAGCGATCTGGTTAAGGGAGGAGGTGATCCCAAAGCATTTGAATGTGCTAGTCACTGCTGTGGTTTTGGTTACACACAAATCCAATAAGGTTTAGCATAACCCAACATTGTATGTTGGTCCTCATACATTTCTAGGCTGCATATGAGAACAGCTGTCCAGGGATATCCCATTTCCGCCCTCCCTCACAATGGTAATCAGGCCTGATATAGTAGTAGGCATCCTTCAGTCTCGGGAGACTATGGAGTTGCGCCCTAGTTGTCAATCCTGGTGCAGCGTCTGGTGTGGCTGATAGGGCCAATCCAAGAGTGGCAGTCCATCCCACACTGAGCACAAACGAAGTCCGATTCTGGTCTGTCTTCCTGGCTACCAGCTATCCTTCTCCGTCTCTTTGCATCCGATTTCTTGGCAAGTGACTCCTCGAACTTGGAGAGACCTCTCTGAACAGACTGCACCCAGGCTGAATAGTCTGCGGCCAGTGTCTCACAGGATCCTGCCATCGCCCATTCGCACCGCGTGCCCGAGCCAGCTTATTCGTCTCTGCTTCAGCACTGTGTACATGGTGGTGATTCTAGCTCTCCTCAGAGTGTCCAAGGCTCACTGCCATATAGGAGAGTGCTCAGGACACAGGCTCTGTAAACCTGGATCTTTGTATACTCAGTCAACTTATTGTTGGCCCACACTCTCCTTGTCAGTCTGGACATGGTAGTAGATGCCTTACTGATGCGTTTGTTTAGCTCTGTATCAAGAGAGAGGGAGTCAGAGATTGTGGAGCCCAGGTACACGAAGTCGTGAACGACTTCCAGTTTGTAATCGGAGATGCCAATGTCAGGTGGGGAGTCCACTCCTTGTCCCATGACCTGTGTTTTCTTCAGGCTAATGGTGAGTCCGAAAGCCTGACAGGTCTCACTGAAGCGGGTCATGAGCCGATGGAGGTCTTCAGCTGAGTGGGCGGTTACTGCTGCATCGTCAGCAAAAAGGAAGTCGCGCAGACACCTCAGCCGAACCTTTGTCTTGTCTCTCAGCCTGGCGAAGTTATAGAGCTTTGCATCCGACCTGTTTCGGAGGTAGAAGCCTTCCGTGGCAGATCCGAAGGCGTGCTGCAGCATAACTGCGAAGAAAATCCCAAATAGGGTTGGAGCCAGGACGCAGCTCTGCTTTTCTCCACTTCGGATGCCGAAGGCGTCTGATGTTAAGCCATCAAAGACCATGGTGCCCTTCACGTTCTCGTGGAAAGATCTAATGATGCTGAGGAGCTTGGGTGGGCATCCGATCTTGGGGAGGATCTTGAACAGGCCATCCCTGCTGACGAGGTCGAACGCCTTCGTCAGATCTATGAAGGCTACGAAGAGTGGCTGCTTCTGTTCCCTGCATTTCTCCTGCAGTTGTCTGAGGGAAAAGACCATGTCGATGGTGGACCTGTTAGCTTGGAATCCGCACTGTGATTCTGGATAGATTCTCTCTGCAAGTACTTGGAGCCTCTTCTATGTGACTCAAGCAAACAGCTTTCCGACAATACTGAGGAGGGAGATGCCATGGTAATTGTTGCAGTCGCCCTTGTTACCTTTATTCTTATACAGCGTGACGATGTTGGCATCCCTCATGTCCTGTGGCACCTCTTTTTCTTCTTCTCAGCAGAGGCAGAGGATTTCATGCAGCTCCATGAGCAGGCTATCTCTGCAGAACTTCAAGGTCTCAGCAGGAATGGTGTCTTTTCCAGGAGCTTTGCCAAAAGCAAGGGAGTCTAGGGCCTCACTGAGTTCTTCGAGGGTTGGTTCGCTGTCGAGCTCCATTAACACAGGCAGACACTCAATGGCGCTAAGGGCGTCTTCGGTGACCACATTCTCCCTGGCATATAGCTCAGAGTGTCGAGTGCTCGACCTAGCACTTCAGCTGCAGTGTCTGGTCCTGAATCACCTCGCCTGTGGCAGATTTCAGGGGAGCGGTCTTCTTCTGGATTGGGCCGAGGGCCTGCTTGATGCCGTCATACATTCCCTTTACATTGACTATATCTGCTGCAGTCTGTATCTGGAAGCAGAGCTGCATCCAATAGTTGTTGGCACATCGCCTGGAGCTCTGCTGCACTTTGCAGCGGACGGCCCAAAGGATCTGAAAGTTGCGCTGACTTGGGCAGGCTTTGTAGGCTGCCAAGGCATTTCTCTTCTCTTCGATAACAGGTGTCATTTCTTCCAAGTGAGCCTCGAACCAGTCTGTCGACCTGCTAGTCTTCTTGCCAAAGGTGGACATGGCAGCGATGAACACAGCGTTTCTGAAGTGCTCCCATCTTTTACAGGCTCTTTATCGATGACGGCTGTTTTTCGGGCGTCGTTGATTTCTTACAGGTCGTCAGAGAAACCTGGTGTCAATGTTCTGACGTTCCATGTGCCCAGCTTTAGGGCAGTTGATATTTTCCTTTTGGGTTGGGTATTGCTTGATGCAAAGTTGTTGGGCCGCTTGTCGGTTTTCACCCTAAACCCCACGCACCCAGTGAGGTTAACGGACCGTGGCGAGGCAACATATTATTGTCTGGATTTTGCCCAGCTTGAGGCAGGCGGTGGCTGCCCAGTTGGGCATGATGACCCCCTCTCACCATCGGAAGCAACCCCTGGCGTCGCACTCTTTGCTAATCGAGTAGAAGACTTAAAACTGATAGAATGTCACTTCCCATGTTGGTTCGACGCTGTGAGGCGAGGCTGAAATGTCCTTTCCAGGGCGCAAAGCTTGGATAGGTAGATATGGAGGAGAAGCTGTTACCCATGCAGCAGGTTCCCCCTCTCCACGTTGCTGAAGTTATCCAATGGAAAGGCAAATGCCAATACACATGGTTCCAGCACCGTCGCAGGCGCTGCCAGAACGAAGTCGAAGTGAACAACGAACTGCCTTACGCGCTCCACCTCCGGATTTTTACTCGATATTGACTCCTGAAGACGGGTATGGCAGCAAGACAGCGGAGGTTTAAGATCAGGGTTTTCCTTCCCTTAGATGAGTTGCCTTCCCAGGCTATCGAGTCCCATCTACCCGGAGCAGCTGGTTTTAAGGCGTCAGAGGCACGCCCTCGCCTTTTCTCCTGTCAGTAGAAGCATTTTCGCCGGACTTAAAGACTAAGCCACCCGTGCAGGCCAGGAATTGGACTTGGTTGTCAGAGGCTATTTGAGACGCACGCAATACAGGAGCTTTTTGTAGGTCATGGAATCTCGTACTCCATTACCACTCCCTGGCTATAACGACCCCTTGGAACCCCGGTCTGAAATAACCCTATTCATAATATCGTACACATGAGTGAACGCCTCGTTCGGCATCTTTGGGTGTGCACATTTGGCTCAGAAAAATCCACCTTCTCATTTGCGTACCATAGAAATTTGAGAGGGTCAGTCTGAAATATCAAACTTAATTTAAATGTTCACAAGCTAAATGTAAAATCTAAACTAGTTATAATTTTACTCAATTGTGCATTTGTATTAGGTCACCATGTACAAATACAGCATAAATAAACAATAAATTACAAAAGACTGAGTTGTCTAGACGTGTTGAATGTTGACAGTCACCAACTCCAGACAGAGAACGCACACACTGACAGTGTGACCAGCAATAAGGATGACAAACACTCCCTGAAATAATAAAGCCATCACCATTAGAGGAAAAGATGCACAAACCAGCACATAATGAGCATCATAACTACAGACATGAGCATTTTCTAATATAAGACTCATTACTTATCTGTTAACAAAACGAGGCGTTTTCATTACCCAGATATTATTAAGTGAAAGATAAGCTTGAACGATGATTTTTGAGGGAGGGTGTTGACACAAGGTGGAGTTTGGCTCCGCGCCCTTCATCCAGTGCTGGAAGAGACCGGCCTCAGTCATCCTCCGTATCCTTCATCACCACAACAATCAGTATTAATACTTCATAAGCATTCTTAATATATTTTTTATTTTTTTGTTATGTTATTTATATATACAAGAATTTTTACATTCTTGTAAAGCCACTAGCACGCTTAGCGTTTCCGGAAGGTCCTTAATCCCAATTTTCCCCGAAATACGCGTCCAAATCGTTTAACAACCAGGTACCCATTCAGTGCTGGATAAACAGATGCTACAGTTATGGATTGGCTCCCAGTCAATCCTCCCCGGCCAGGATACGAACCCAGGCCAAAGCGCTCGCAAAGCGCCGGGCGAGTGATTTACTATTGCGACATGGGACTGTAAATTCATATTCATGTTTCCTATTCTGTTCTGTATAGCAGGGAACTTCTCCTTGCTCCATTATATATTACTTATTTGTTTATAAATTAGACATGCATTCAGAAAATCAGTAGTAGTCTCGAGGAAGATTCCAATCTGCACACTTGGTGCTAAAGTTCGAACCTGCACACTGGTTGTGTAGGTTCCCACCTGCTCTAGTGGAGATATACATTACCTAATCATTAACTACAAATAAATTTCGTCTTAATATTATAAATATACAGATAGTTAAATGCTATTTTTGTTTTAGTAATATATTTAGGCATGTCATGAACCTCTTCACTGCAAGTACAGATAACATGTTCTAAATGATTATCACTTCCATAATTGTACATGCATTATCTATACACTTTTTTGCAATCGCTGGTATGTAGATCAACTGAATTATTCTTCACACTAGAAACCATAAACTTCAATTATATCAGCAATGTTATGCAAGATCAGTTGAGAGTGTATACCTCTTGCTTAACGCTGATACAAGAGCACTTCCCTTGTGGCCCACCATAGCAAGCATCACAGGCAGAAACTCCTCCCTGGACACGTAAAAGGAACACTGCCCTGTGATAAAAACAAATGCCGTCATATTTTTAAATAAAAAAAAATTATAGCACGAATACAAGCAATATCCCTAAAATGTGAGTGTTAATTATTCTCACGTGAAAGTTATATATATATATATATATATATATATATATATATATATATATATATATATATATATATATATATATATATAACTGAAAACTCACACCCCAGAAGTGACTCGAACCCATACTGCCAGGAGCAACGCAAATGGTATGTACAGGGACGCCTTAATCCGCTTGACCATCACGACCGGACAAAAGGAAGTGATAGCCGAAACTATTTGAACCACTTCCCCGCCGGCACTCGGATGGTAATCTTGGGCATAGCATTTTATCAAATCACCTCATTCTTTGGGGCACACGTGAGGAACACAAATGCAAACAAGCCTGAATGGTCCCCAGGACTATATACAACTGAAAACTCACACCCCAGAAGTGACTCGAACCCATACTGCCAGGAGCAACGCAACTGGTATGTACAGGGACGCCTTAATCCGCTTGACCATCACGACCGGACAAAAGGAAGTGATAGCCGAAACTATTTGAACCACTTCCCCGCCGGCACTCGGATGGTAATCTTGGGCATAGCATTTTATCAAATCACCTCATTCTTTGGGGCACACGTGAGGAACACAAATGCAAACAAGCCTGAATGGTCCCCAGGACTATATACAACTGAAAACTCACACCCCAGAAGTGACTCGAACCCATACTGCCAGGAGCAACGCAACTGGTATGTACAGGGACGCCTTAATCCGCTTGACCATCACGACCGGACAAAAGGAAGTGATAGCCGAAACTATTTGAACCACTTCCCCGCCGGCACTCGGATGGTAATCTTGGGCATAGCATTTTATCAAATCACCTCATTCTTTGGGGCACACGTGAGGAACACAAATGCAAACAAGCCTGAATGGTCCCCAGGACTATATACAACTGAAAACTCACACCCCAGAAGTGACTCGAACCCATACTGCCAGGAGCAACGCAACTGGTATGTACAGGGACGCCTTAATCCGCTTGACCATCACGACCGGACAAAAGGAAGTGATAGCCGAAACTATTTGAACCACTTCCCCGCCGGCACTCGGATGGTAATCTTGGGCATAGCATTTTATCAAATCAGCTCATTCTTTGGGGCACACGTGAGAAACACAAATGCAAACAAGCCTGAATGGTCCCCAGGACTATATACAACTGAAAACTCACACCCCAGAAGTGACTCGAACCCATACTGCCAGGAGCAACGCAACTGGTATGTACAGGGACGCCTTAATCCGCTTGACCATCACGACCGGACAAAAGGAAGTGATAGCCGAAACTATTTGAACCACTTCCCCGCCGGCACTCGGATGGTAATCTTGGGCATAGCATTTTATCAAATCACCTCATTCTTTGGGGCACACGTGAGGAACACAAATGCAAACAAGCCTGAATGGTCCCCAGGACTATATACAACTGAAAACTAGTCCTGGGGACCATTCAGGCTTGTTTGCATTTGTGTTCCTCACGTGTGCCCCAAAGAATGAGGTGATTTGATAAAATGCTATGCCCAAGATTACCATCCGAGTGCCGGCGGGGAAGTGGTTCAAATAGTTTCGGCTATCACTTCCTTTTGTCCGGTCGTGATGGTCAAGCGGATTAAGGCGTCCCTGTACATACCAGTTGCGTTGCTCCTGGCAGTATGGGTTCGAGTCACTTCTGGGGTGTGAGTTTTCAGTTGTATATAGTCCTGGGGACCATTCAGGCTTGTTTGCATTTGTGTTCCTCACGTGTGCCCCAAAGAATGAGGTGATTTGATAAAATGCTATGCCCAAGATTACCATCCGAGTGCCGGCGGGGAAGTGGTTCAAATAGTTTCGGCTATCACTTCCTTTTGTCCGGTCGTGATGGTCAAGCGGATTAAGGCGTCCCTGTACATACCAGTTGCGTTGCTCCTGGCAGTATGGGTTCGAGTCACTTCTGGGGTGTGAGTTTTCAGTTGTATATAGTCCTGGGGACCATTCAGGCTTGTTTGCATTTGTGTTCCTCACGTGTGCCCCAAAGAATGAGGTGATTTGATAAAATGCTATGCCCAAGATTACCATCCGAGTGCCGGCGGGGAAGTGGTTCAAATAGTTTCGGCTATCACTTCCTTTTGTCCGGTCGTGATGGTCAAGCGGATTAAGGCGTCCCTGTACATACCAGTTGCGTTGCTCCTGGCAGTATGGGTTCGAGTCACTTCTGGGGTGTGAGTTTTCAGTTGTATATAGTCCTGGGGACCATTCAGGCTTGTTTGCATTTGTGTTCCTCACGTGTGCCCCAAAGAATGAGGTGATTTGATAAAATGCTATGCCCAAGATTACCATCCGAGTGCCGGCGGGGAAGTGGTTCAAATAGTTTCGGCTATCACTTCCTTTTGTCCGGTCGTGATGGTCAAGCGGATTAAGGCGTCCCTGTACATACCAGTTGCGTTGCTCCTGGCAGTATGGGTTCGAGTCACTTCTGGGGTGTGAGTTTTCAGTTGTATATAGTCCTGGGGACCATTCAGGCTTGTTTGCATTTGTGTTCCTCACGTGTGCCCCAAAGAATGAGGTGATTTGATAAAATGCTATGCCCAAGATTACCATCCGAGTGCCGGCGGGGAAGTGGTTCAAATAGTTTCGGCTATCACTTCCTTTTGTCCGGTCGTGATGGTCAAGCGGATTAAGGCGTCCCTGTACATACCAGTTGCGTTGCTCCTGGCAGTATGGGTTCGAGTCACTTCTGGGGTGTGAGTTTTCAGTTGTATATAGTCCTGGGGACCATTCAGGCTTGTTTGCATTTGTGTTCCTCACGTGTGCCCCAAAGAATGAGGTGATTTGATAAAATGCTATGCCCAAGATTACCATCCGAGTGCCGGCGGGGAAGTGGTTCAAATAGTTTCGGCTATCACTTCCTTTTGTCCGGTCGTGATGGTCAAGCGGATTAAGGCGTCCCTGTACATACCAGTTGCGTTGCTCCTGGCAGTATGGGTTCGAGTCACTTCTGGGGTGTGAGTTTTCAGTTGTATATAGTCCTGGGGACCATTCAGGCTTGTTTGCATTTGTGTTCCTCACGTGTGCCCCAAAGAATGAGGTGATTTGATAAAATGCTATGCCCAAGATTACCATCCGAGTGCCGGCGGGGAAGTGGTTCAAATAGTTTCGGCTATCACTTCCTTTTGTCCGGTCGTGATGGTCAAGCGGATTAAGGCGTCCCTGTACATACCAGTTGCGTTGCTCCTGGCAGTATGGGTTCGAGTCACTTCTGGGGTGTGAGTTTTCAGTTGTATATAGTCCTGGGGACCATTCAGGCTTGTTTGCATATATATATATATATATATATATATATATATATATATATATATATATATATATATATATATATATATATATATATATATATATATATACATTCATAATATTTAGTTTATTTAAAAAAATGGTTTTCAACAGCTGCTGTAAAATACCTGAGGTAGTAAAGTCTCGAGACATGTAGGCCTTGAGGCCAAAGTCGACGTCCATGACGACGTGGTCTCCTCTCCTGACCAGAGTGTTGATGATGTCTCCCAGCTGGAGCAGAGTTATGTACACCAGACGACCTTTCTTCTCCAGGTCTCCAATCTCACGATATATTCCACTCTTGACCTCCTGTTCAAGTAACAATTATATTTTTAATATAAAGTCAACCATACCAAGAAATATGATATATAAATTTTAATAAGATGTGTTGATTAATACGAATGTCCTTATGTAATTTTTTTAGTTTCATTTTGCCTCTTTGATTATACGGCTTCTTATTCGGTAATATGTCAGCTAAATATTTAACAATATATTTATTGATTGATTATTAATTGCATATAGCAAACCAAGCATCTTTATTACTCCAGTCAAATGTATTAATAAAGGATCGTACTTGTTTGCAGTTTTAAACACATATACAATTGATCTTTCACACAAACGGGATTGTAATTTTACAGCTTGGCTTAAGATACATATATTATACATATATTAGTTTAAACCTGTTTTTATAGTAAGAAGGAGAACTGAACGAGTAATAGTGTATGTATCCAGCGGTAATTGAATTCAAATATTTGAAATAATAATGAAAAGTGTATTTGTACCAAATTACACAAATCAATATAATTATGGCTGGATTAAACAGTCTAAATCAAACTTATTTTATTTGGCACAAATCTGAATGACATCTAGATTACAATTGGAATGGAGATATATATTGGTAGAGTAATATGTTGTTGACCGCTTCAGCCAGAGTCAGATATTGGCCAAACATATATAATTAGGACGATAAGAAGACAATTTAAAGTACAACAAATATAAACATTTTGTACTATAAATCTATAGAAATTTATACACCCTCAGAATTCCCTCAATACATTTTGTGGCTATTCTGGATCAAAATCACCCTGAAAACATAGCTGATGCCAAAAAAAACAGATTTTAATAGGGACTCAAATGCTTGTCTGTAAGCCATCTCTTTATTAAAGCAGCGGCTTCATGAACTCAGTATCCAGCTATGCTGGCTGGGCCAGTCTGCTGCTTTCTCTGATGACTAATGCCATTATATTGTCTTTTAGATCAACTGCAATATTATATATATCACTCTTGTTTAAAGTTGTGTTTACAAACAATAAAGCTGATATTTCGGGAAAATTTTAAGTGGCCTGTGATACCGTGTGTCTGATAAAAAAGCAGACACCCACCCAGAACTGGCTCTTAACTATTCAACAATAGATCGAGATTTATGGGAAATTATAGAGGAATACAATGTGCATAATTTTTTACTCCCTTTCTTTAACAAATTTTAAGAGAGGATACTATTCTTATTTCACAGCTGTTTTACATATCTAATAAGTATCAAGAACAGATGGAAACGTCTTCACTGAGAACAAGTACAGAAGTGTTACTTGCGATGTTCCTTAGGAGAGAAAGACTGTAAGGCATGTAATTATTTAGACTGTCAAGACAGGATACCATACAATGCCCAGGTTTTCCCAGTACCCCGGTTACGTCCCTACACCCTCGCCATCTTCGCACACTGCCCTTCCTGTCACCACACACTCCACACACCACACCCTACCTCCACACACTGGCCAGCCCTGCCCCCGTCTCCACACTCAACACTCCCCCACCTCCACACACTGGCCAGCCCTACCCCCATCTTCACACTCAACACTCCCCCACCTCCACACACTGACCAGCCCTGCCCCCGTCTCCACACTCAACACTCCCCCACCTCCACACACTGGCCAGCCCTACCCCCATCTTCACACTCAACACTCCCCCACCTCCACACACTGGCCAGCCCTGCCCCCATCTTCACACTCCACACTCCCCCACCTCCACACTCTGGCCAGCCCTGCCCCCGTCTCCACACTCAACACTCCCCCACCTCCACACACTGACCTGCCCTACACCCACCTTCACCCCCCTCCATCTCCACACACTGGATAGCCCTGCACTCGTTTTCACACTCCACACTCCCCCACCTCCACACACTGGCCAGCCCTACCCCCGTCTCCACACTCAACACTCCCCCACCTCCACACACTGGCCAGCCCTGCCCCCATCTTCACACTCAACACTCCCCCACCTCCACACACTGGCCAGCCCTGCCCCCGTCTCCACACTCCACACTCCCCCACCTCCACACACTGGCCAGCCCTGCCCCCATCTTCACACTCCACACTCCCCCACCTCCACACACTGGCTATCTCTACCCCCATCTTCACACTCCACACTCCCCCACCTCCACACAAAAGTAGCAGTAGCAGTGATATACAACCCTCCACCAAATGACAGAAGACCAAGGCAAGAGTATGACAACAACAACATGGCAGTTAACATTATAATTGATAGGGCAGCCTCTGCTGCCTGTAGAAATAGATCCCACCTGCTCATCATGGGTGACTTCAATCACGGAAGGATAGACTGGGAGAACAGGGAACCGCATGGAGGAGAGAAAGCATGGAGAGGAAGCATGGTGGTGGCGACAAGAAACTTTCTAAGCCAGCATGTCAAAGAACCCGCTAGGATTAGAGGAAACGATGAACCAGCGAGACTTGACCTAGTCTTCACTCTGAACGACTCCGACATAAGGGAAATCGGTTTTGAGGCCCGAGTAGGAATGACCAACCAGAGTGCACTTTGGTTTTGAGTATCTGATTGAAGAAGAGTTATTGAACTCGAGGAGGGGTACTGAAAACAAAAGGCTGGCATTCCGAAAGGGAAACTATGAGGAGATAAGAACATTCCTAACAGATATAACATGGGAAACAGAGCTCAGAGGACAGACGGCCCAAAACATGATGGACTACATAACGCAGAAGTGCAAGGAAGCAGTAAACAAGTTTGTCCCAGTCCAAAAGGTAAACAATGAAATGAAGATGAGAAACCCATGGTTTAATCAGAGTTGTAGGCTAGCTAAGCAGCAAAGTAAAAGGGCATGGAGAAACTATAGGAATAATAGGATACTTGAGAGCAGAGAAAAATGCTAGAGTGCCTGGAATGAATACGTCAGGTTGAGAAGAGAGGCAGAAAGAAAATACTAAAATGACATCACATCAAGGCAAACACTCAACCTAAATTGCTGCACAGCCACATCAGGAGAAAAACAATAGTAAAGGAACAGGTAGTGAAATTAAGGATAGGGGCAGAAGGATTCACTACAAACGACAAGGAAGTGTGAGGAACTGAATAAGAAATTCCAGGAGGTCTTCACCTTAGAGCAAGGAGAAATTCCAGATATAAGAGAGGGAATAGTTAACCAGGAACCACTAGAAGAGTTTGAGATTACCAGTGGAGAAGTGACGAAGCTTTTACAAGAGTTGGATGTGACAAAGGCTATAGGCCCTGATAGAATCTCCCCTTTATACTAAAGGAAGGAGCAGAAGCACTGTGCCTGCCACTGTCCATAGCGTATAACAAATCACTGTTAACAGGGGAACTGCCAAAAATGTGTAAGACGGCTAATGTAGTCCCAATATACAAGAAGGGGGATAGACCGGAGGCACTGAACTACAAGCCAGTGTCCCTAACTTGCATACCATACAAGCTGATGGAGAAGATTGTGTGAAAAAAGCTAGTGGAACATCTAGAGCGAAGGGACTGTGTAACACAGCATCAACATAGGTTCAGGGATGACAAGTCCTGCTCACAGGATTAATTGAATTCTATGACCAAGCAACAAAAATCAGGCAAGAAAGAGAGGGGTGGGCAGTCTGCATATTTTTGGATTGTCAGAAAGCCTTTGATACAGTACCACACAAGTGGCTAGCGAAAAAGCTGGAGATGCAGGCTGGAGTTAAAGAGAAGGTACTCCATTGGATAACGGAGTATCTAAGCAACAGAAGATAATGAGTCACTGTGAGGGGTGAGGTCTCTGAGTGGCGAGACGTCACCAGTGGAGTCCTGCAGGGTTCAGTTCTTGGACCTATACTGTTTCTGATATATGTAAATGATCTCCCGAAGGGTATAGAATCGTTCCTCTCATTGCTTGCTGATGATGCAAAAATTATGAGGAGGATTAAAACAGAGGATGATAGTAGGAGACTACAAGATGACCTAGACAGAGTGAATGAATGGTCCAGAGTGAATGAATGGAATGGCTGCTAAAGCGCAACCCGAGTAAATGCAAGGTAATGAAACTAGGCGGTGGAAACAGGATGCTAGACAGAAGATACCGAATGAGAGATGAAGTACTTCATGAAACGGACAGAGAGAAAGATCTAGGAGTTGATATCACACCAAACCTGTCTCCTGAAGCCCACATAAAATGAATTACATCTGCGACATATGCGAGGCTGGCTAACATCAGAACAGCGTTCAGGAACTTGTGTAAGGAATCATTCAGAACCTTGTACACCGCCTATGTAAGACCAATCCTGGAGTATGCGGCCCCAGCATTGAGCCTGGACCTTGTAAAGCACAAGACGAAGCTGGAAAAGGTTCAGAGGTATGCCACTAGGCATACCTAGAACTAAGAGGCATGGGTTACGAGGAAATGCTGCGTGAGATGCACCTCGCGACACTGGAAGACAGACGAGTAAGGGGAGATCACTACCTACAAAATTCTCAGAGGAATTGACAGGGTAGATAAAGATAAACTGTTTAACACGAACAAGGGGACACAGGTGGAAATTGAGTACCAAAATGAGCCACAGGGACTTTAGAAAGAACGTTTTCAGTGTCAGAGTAGTTAAGAGATGGAATACATTAGGCAGAGATGTAGTGGTGGCTGACTCCATACACAGTTTCAAATGTAGATATGATAGAGCCCAGTAGGCTCAGGACTCTGTACATCAGTTGATTGACAGTTGAGAGGCCGGAGCAAAGAGCCAAAGCTCAATCCCCGCAAGCACAATTAGGTGAGTACAGTTAGGTGAGTACCCCTCCCCCCCCTCCCTGCATACTCAAACCTACACATGACCGCCCATCTCGACCCTTCCTGAGTCCCTCATTACTTTAACCACATTTTAATTCACACTATCTCCATTATTGTTACCTTATGGTTGCACTCAGAATGCCAGTTATCTATCTGAACATAAGTTTTTATGGTCAATATAAAACTTCATTATAATTGCAACTAACGCTAAAGTCTATGGAATCGATGCATAACATTTCATATTCTCAAGCTTCCTAAGGGAAGGGGTATTGGGGCCGTGCCCCCCTTCAGGGAAGACCTGGGCCGACCCCGACCCACTAATGACACTCCCAGTATAATTACGATTAATACTGTAAAGTTTAATAAGGCTAACCTGAAGCATCTGGCCTCCATTCTCGCACACACATACACATTCTTCCCCCATAGACAGTTACGGCTTTCCATGTTTAAGGTTGTCTTAAAAACAAACTACAATGAGAAAGTAGACAGAAATAAAAAAAACTGAATTGAGAGAAATAACAAACTAAAATCACGCATGCAATATTCCATTTCTTAATTCTTAATAAAAATTTGGTGAAAGCGTGATTTTGTTTACATACACGAAAATATTGTACATTCGGTGTGTCTTTCTGCCATATGGTGATGACTGAGTGGTGGTCCAGCACGTCCTGGAGGGACTGGAAGGGCTGGGAGATGTGTCTGACAGCCAGGAGAGCCATGAGGTTGCCGGCGTAGCTCTGCGTCGTCACCACCGCCACCAGCCCCCACACCGCCAGCACCACCCGCTCCCACCACCACCCACCACCACAATCCAACACACCTATGTGAGGAAAACGTGTTGAATGCTAACACAGATTTATATGAATCTATAAATGTTAAATTTATAAGATTTATGCAGTGGATATGAAGTTTCCTTTATATCTGAATTCTTATTAAGGTAATCAGATAACTCTAAACAGAAATACAATAATATTTTTGGGGGCAATGTCAGTATTCAAACCATATTTATTTGTCTACATACTTCAGTCATGCTGATTTTCATACGGGTTAGACAATTTTTTTAAAGTATATGGAAATCGGTAAAAAGACATCACCGTGAAAACACTTCAGTTCTGTTCTCTTTACATCTTTGTATTACTATTCACTTAAGGAAATGGGGCGTTCCATTAACATATAATCATTCCCGTGTTTCGGTCTCTGTCTTGCATGAGTATATCTTATTCTCTTCTTATGACTCTTTATCACTTTTCTTGGCAGGAAAAGTTAAATAATTCCAAATAACGCTTCAACTGATGAAATAACTCGGTTCTATTTCCTCTCAGCTATCTCAAAATAATTGAATGCAATTCATTTTATGTTTTTTCTTTCCAAATAACCATTATATATAGGGAGAACTTGAAAAACTATATTAAAAGAGCATCCTGTTTAGCTTTGGATATACAGAATTTGATATTAATTTTAATGAAATTCTGACATTGACATATCTGAATTACCTTATCAGATCCCCAAATTTGGGTAGAAAAGTTACCCCATAATTTTCTTTGTAATCGTATAGGATTCAATGGGATAAAAACGTTAAATTAGAAATAAACAAAAATTATGAGATAGTTATTTTATATAAATATCAACTAATTAATGAGTTTCATTTATAAATACAAATAATTATTGACCCCAGGCCAGGCTCCTAAACCCCCCTACAGGTGTACTTTTGTGAGTGGCTCATACAACTGAGGGGTTGTCCCGCTTTCTGCCCGGGATGCCATACGTGTTACTGGCTTTGCATGAATGTAAAAATGCCAATATTATGTAATCACAAAAACCCATTGTACTTTCTTGAAAATAAATTATTATTATTATTCTTATTATTATTATTATTATTATTATTATTATTATTATTACTATTATTATTATTATCATCATCATCCTACTTTCTATTCTTGTGTGTTCGGTTAGGTTATGTTCGTACATATTTGTCATTTTCGTGATGAAAAATATGTCCTCAAGAGGACAGTCTGGGTTATCAGACACATCCCAACTTCATCTGGCCTTTGGACTTATATCATCCTGCTTCGGCAAGACTGAAAATTCCAGTCTTGTACAGACTTCTCTCTCCATTCCCTAAGTCACCAGCTTCTGCAGTATGTTAATCATTGCATGTTAACATTGTAACAGCGTCAATGCTACACCAAGCAGGTACGTAACTGCTGTCTCATCAACATTGCTTCTCATCCTCACCTTGGTACAGTGTCCAACCTTCATCACAATGTCTCGCATTATGGCAAGTTTCTGGATAAATTGTCATACAAATTATCATCAGAAAGCACTAAGCCTGGAAGATCAATATGAAAGGAAAAAGACATAAGATGAGTGACGTCGTCAAAGGTAAATAATTCACCGAGGACTTTATCGAGGGACAAATGAATCGAAGGAACATTCAGGAAACAAGACTAAACATCATCTTAGAAATCAAGACTTTTCTAACAAGGTGTGCGAATGTTAGTAGGACAATTAATTTCTGAAAACCAGGCACAAGTCTTTGTTGCATCAAGCGCTCGTCAGCTCACTGTGTGTGTTGGATACATTTACAAACTATATTTCACCCAGCAGCTCCACACCATATTATGTCACTAATTGTCTACAGCCTGCTAGCTATTAGTCTCATATTCTCTGAAATTTATCTTGTAATTTTTCTTCCTCATTAAATACATGAGAAGCCACACAAAAGTTTTACATCATCACATGCATGTTCCTTCACCATGAATCGTTGGAGAGATTTTTTTTTGTGTAAAAAAATTATTATCTTTTTGCGACTGTCGTGACTAAATCTAGTGTTTATGCAGCCAACAAGTTATCATTAAACTTAGCGTTACTCAAAAAGTTTCATCACAAATGCCCAGCCAGTAATTTGTGTTTGTGAATTATTTAACTCAACATAAGATTATATCAGAAAAACATTTAACATATCATCATTTAAGTACCAGTACCATGACATATCATAGCAACAACATTCTATCATTGTATCTAATTGGCAATGTTGCATTATCAACCTGATGATGTACTCAGTAGAGTGACGTTCTGGACAATTCCATCAGGTAAAGGACTTATCTCAGCCTGTCCTCATAAAGCTTCCCAACGTCAAGAAACCGTCGTGCTAAAGTGCCAATATCATAACCTACCAGAGGATCGAAAACAGAAAACGGGACAGTATGTCAATTTCGCGAGCCGCTACCATTTTCTAGTACGCCAATTTAGAGTATATGTCAAAATGCGACGTTCAGTTAGGAGGACGGGTTCCTTATCTATCCTTTCATATCTTTCGTTTGTTCTCCAGATCATTGCGGGTGTTGTGAAATTCTTGCAACGTTGATAAAGAATCGTGACAAGTAAAGCTAAAGTTAGTATCCATGCTTCTTTGTATCTCGTATTAAGTAAGTAAGTAATTACCAAAAGAAGGCACCAAACCGGGAAGGCTATGTAGCACCATCAAATATGCAAAATAATCAGAGGGCGCTAAATATCACCAAGGATGCCAATACGAGAACAAAAACGCATAAGGCGAACGATATCAAAAGTATCCGAGTCACCAAGAATTCTATCGAGGGACAGGTGACCGCGAGGGGCGGTCGGAAAGCAAGACACACGCTCGTCCTGGAAGTCAGGACATTCAAGAAGGACATGCACGACCGTAAGAGGGACAATGCAACTAGGACAATAAGGAGCAGGGCGGCGCTCCATCAAGTGACCATGGGTTAAGCGAGTATGGCCAATACGCAACCTCGCCAGAGCTGTTTCCCACCTCCGGTTACGGTGGAAGGAGGACGGCCACGAGGAAACACAACATTTAAGAGTACGTAGCTTGTTACCAGTAACAGACAACCAAGAAGCCTGCCAACGGGTAAGGACTGAGGAATGGATAACCGGGTAAAAGTCGGAATACGGAATGCCTTTACGAGACATGGGACAAGAGCGGACAGCTTCCTTGGCGGCAGCATCCGCACGCTCATTTAAAGACACACCAATATGGCTGGGAACCCAACAAAACTCAACCGACTTAAATTTACTGTGAACGAGAAACAGCCAATGCTGGATCTCGACAACTACTGGATGAACCGGATTAAAGGACCCGAGAGCCATGAGGGCACTACGAGAGTCAACAACAACCACAAAGGAAGACTGACAACGAGAAAGCAGGAGACGAAGAGCATAGAGAATAGCATAAAGTTCCGCTGTAAAGATGCTAGTCTCCGGAGGCAAGCGACACATATAAGTGCGATCAGGAAAAACAACAGAGTAGCCAACACCGTCCGCTGACTTAGACCCATCGGTGAAGACAGAAACGGAGCGGGAGTGAGAAGAAAAGTGCTCGAGGAAAAGGCGTTTTAGAACCGCAGGAGGGATAAAAGCTTTAGTGATACGGGTCAAGGATGTACAAAACCGCGGAAGAGGGACCCTCCACGGGGGCAAAGAAGGAACAACACGAGGAGAAACATCAGAAATACGAACGGAAAGAGAATCCTGTAGGCGAGATAACTGGACAGAAAGAGGGAGGTGGTGAAGAGGAACAGGAACCGCAGGAGGGGTAAAAGTTAAAGCACGACAGAGGCGAGAGGAAGGATGTTGCAAGGACCGCGCAAGATAGCGAAGACAGTAGCGATCACGGCGGTCCTGGAGAGACAGGAAGCCAGTGTCAACATACAAGCTAAGGATGGGAGTCGAACGAAAGGCACCAGAACTGAGGCGCAACCCAGTATGGTGCAAAGCATCAAGACGGCGAAGAGTAGAAGGAGAAGCAGACGAGTAAGCAGGGCAACCATAATCGAGCTTAGACAGGACGAGAGAGGAATGTAAAGCAAGGAGAGTGCGCCTATCTGCCCCCCAAGAAGTATGGGACAAGACCCGAAGGAGGGTAAGGGCCTTAGAGCACTCAACACGGAGGTAAGAGATATGGGGAGACCAAGACAAACGAGTGTCAAGGAATAACCCCAAAAGCTTCGCGGAATCTTTGTATTCAAGGGGATGACCATAAAGTGACAAAGAGGGACGAAAAACAACCCGTTTCCGCGTAAAAGTCATGGCACAAATCTTAGAAGTAGAGAACTTGAAGCCATGACCTGTGGCCCAAGACGAAACGGCATCAATTGCAAGTTGAAGCCGGCGTTGAAGGAGAGGCGAATCATCACCCTGTCAACAAAGGGTAAGATCATCGACATAGAGAGCGGAGAAGACACCAGAAGGAAGAGAGGAAAGAAGACCATTGAGGGCAACCAGAAAAAGGGTAGTGCTCAGAACACTACCCTGGGGCACACCTTCGTATTGCTGAAAAGAGGGAGAGAGAGCGGTACCAAGGCGCACCCGAAAGGAACGACGAGAGAGGAAGCTGCGGAGAAAGAGAGGGAGATGACCACGAAGGCCAAAAGAATGAAGTTGAGATAGGATATGATAACGCCAAGTGGTGTCGTAAGCCTTTTCTAGGTCAAAAAGGACGGCAACAACGGAGGTCTTCGCAGCAAAAGCAGTACGAATATAGACCTCCAAGTTCACCAGGACATCTGTCGTGCTGCGGCACTTGCGGAAACCAAATTGAGAAGGGAAGAGGAGGTGATGGTGTTCCAGGAACCACATCAGACGAACGTTAACCATACGTTCAAAGAGTTTGCAGACACAACTTGTGAGAGCAATAGGGCGAAAGTCCTTAGGGGAAGTACCCAGAGACCCCGGTTTGCGAACAGGGAGGACAACGGCATCGAGCCAGTCCTCAGGGACTGACGACGACTCCCAGATCCGATTATACAGACTCAGTAAATACTGAGACGTGCTCGGAGGGAGATGGCGAAGCATCTCATAATGAATACCATCGGAGCCCGCCGCCGTAGAACCGCAGAGAGCCAGGGCAGAACGAAGTTCAGAGAGAGAGAGAAGGGATCATTATAGGGAAGCTGAAGATGAGTGCAGAAATCTAAAGGACGAGACTCAAGGACAGGTTTACGAAGAAGGAAAGATTGGGGAAGATGAAGACCAGAGCTAACAGAAGAAAAGTGGGAACCCAGTTCGGAAGCGACCTGCAACGGGTCCGCCACAAGAGTATCATGGAGGTGAAGGACCGGTGAAACATCGGGAACGAACTTACCCGCTATATTGCGGATATGCTTCCAGATCTGGGCCAGAGGGGTTTCGGACGTAATTGTTGAGACATAAGATGACCAACATTCACGTTTAGCCGTACGGATGGCCCTACGGGCCACCGCACTCGCTTTCCGAAAGAAAAGAAAAGAATCGGTCGTCTGCCTACGGCGGTGCCTCTTCCAGGCTGCACGCTTACAGCGGACAGCCCGAGCACAGTTCGCATTCCACCAGGGAACGCACTTCCGTGGACCCCGAGAGGAAGAGCGAGGAATAGAGTGGAGGGCAGCGTTGAAGACAGTGTCATGAAAAAGGAGGAGAGCGCGAGAGAGAGGCAGAAGGGAGAGGTCAGAGAGAGCAGCACTGAGGGTAAATAGGGACCAGTCTGCCTTAGCAAACTGCCACCTAGGGAAAGAGAGGGAAGGGCGAAAAGAGAAAAAGGAAACAAGGATGGGGAAATGATCACTTCCATGGAGGTCATCAAGAACCTGCCACGTGAAATCTAAGTAAAGAGAAGAAGAGCAGAGAGAAAGATCAAGACAAGAAAGGGTGCGAGTCCGAGAGTCCAAATGAGTGGGCTCACCAGAATTCAGAAGAGACAGGGAAGAAGAGAGGAGAAACGGCTCAAGGAGGCGACCCCGGGTATTCGTCAGAACGTCACCCCAAAGAGAATGACGACAAATGAAGTCACCCAGCAGGAGCACAGGCTCCAGCAAGGAGTCCAGGAGGTGTTTCAAATCAGGAAGAGAGAGCGGGACACTCGGGGGGAGATAAATGGAACAAACTGTGTACCATTTCCCAACAAAGATACGAGCAGCAGAACAATGGAGAGGCGAAGGAAAAAGTAAAGGAACAAAGGGAACATCAGCCCGAATCAAGAGAGCAGAAGAATTAGAAGCCCCAGCAATGGCTGGGGGGGGGGGGGAGAGAAAGGAATAGCCACGAAAACGACCAGGACGAACACCAAGCATTGGCTCCTGGAGACAGACACAAAGGGGCGAAAACCGCGAAATCAGAAGTTGGAGTTCGAGGAAATTGGTGTAATAACCTCGAACGTTCCATTGAAGAATGGACAACGACGAGAAGAGAAAGGACAAAAACAGAGAACAAGGAAGAAACAAAGGCGAAAGAGCAACAGAGCACGTTAAAGAATATCTGGGTCGGGATCAGGGTTAGCAAAGTCAGGGTTAGGGGGCATGGGTTAACTGAGCAAAGACGGAGGGAAGGAAACGGGAGAACAGATCAGAGGTGGACGGGCAGGGTCCGGAGGAGGAGGAGGAGGAGGAGGGAGAGGAGCAGTCAAGGACAGCAGTAGGAAGAGGGGGAGTAGAAAGAGGGGAGCGCACCCCAGCAAGATCAGCAACCCGAAAGGGAAGCAGGGGCCAAAGAAACCTCCATAGCAGGAACAGGGGGCGCAAGCATTGAAACGGGAGGGGAAGGAGCAACAGAGCCAGAAGGAGGAGCTGAGGAAGAAAGCGAAGCCTTCTTACCCGCCGGGGAAGAGGAAGGAGAGGAGCCAGGCTTACGCTTCTGACTTAAAGAGACCGGTGTCCCAGCAACTACGTACCGGGCAACGGATTCCAGTGTCTCAACAGGAGAAGCCGAACGAGAGCACACACGACGGCCGTTAGGAGAGCGATGGACATCAGCCCGCACCGACAGGCGGCGGGGAGAGCCGATAGATGGAGGAAGAGGATGGGAAGGAGGATCGAAGGGGGACGAGGAAGAAGACACAGAAGACACGACAGACCGGGTAGAAGGAAGGGGAACCCCAGACAGAGGACCAGGAGGAGGATCCTTCGGGAGAGAACCCAAAGGAACAGAGGAGGGGGCAGTGGGCGCATCAGGGTCCAAGGCCCGGAAACGGTTGTGAGTCTGAGGAAGGCGGGAAAGACGAGGAGAGGAAGAGCGCAACACGTGAGCATAAGAGATATTAGCATAAGGCGGGAGCCGGCGAACCTGGCGCCTCGCCTCAGGAAAAGATAAACGCTCCCGGTGCTTCAAGTTGAGGACGGCTGCCTCAAGCTTGTAATGGACACACGCACGGGAGAAGGTAGGATGGGCCTCACCGCAGTTGAGGCAACGAGCCTGGGGAGAAGTGCACTCCAACTTAGAGTGACCTTCGCCACCACACAAAGGACAGAGAGAGACAGTCCCGGAGCAGTGGAGGGCACCATGCCCAAACCTCCAGCACTTGTTGCAGAGCCGAGGAGAAGGAATGTACTCCTGGACAGAGCACCTGGCACCAGCAAGAATGACAGAGGGTGGAAGGGTCCTACCATCAAAGGTAATCTTCACAACCCGGAGGGGTTGACGGCGACTACCACGAGGGGGACGAGTAAACGTGTCCACCTGGAGAATAGAATGGCCCTGGGCAGCGAGGATATGTCGAATATCGTCGTGGCAGTCGCGCAGGTCCCGAACACCGGTCGCAACATGGGGCAGGAGCAAAATAGTGCCAACACTGGCATTCAACTGAGCGTTCTTCGAGACCCGAACGGGGATCTCGCCAAGGCAGGATAAGGCAGCCAAGCGGGAAGCAGCATCCTGAGAAGGAGCAGCAACGACACGTGTACCGAGACGAGTGGGGTTGAAAGTAATGGAGGCATCCACGGAATCAATGAGATGTCGATGGAGGGAGAAATCGTCAGGAGGCGCAGAATCAAGAAGGAGGAGATCAAAATATTTGGCCCACGAAGCGGGACCAAACAAGGCTTGATAGGTAGCAGAACTGGAAGGAATCGAGCGAGGGCGGCCGTGACGAGGACGGCGGTGAGAACCCCCAGAGAGAGAGGGGTTGAAAGGCGCAGTAGTTACAACTAGAGAAGGAGCCGCGCCAGGGGACGTGGTAGTCACCACTGGGGGCTTGGGGCTCGACCCAACCACAGAGGAGGGAGGGGAGCCAGGGGAAGGAGTCAGAGAGGCCAAAGGAGGAGCAAGGTCGGGGCCCAATGCAGCGGAGGCTAAAGAGCCCGGTCTTCCAATACGGACCGACTTGGGGGCTTGGTCGCCCACCCCACGAGCCTGAGAAGGTAAACCAGAAGCAGCCGAAACAGGGGTTATCATCTTGACGAAAAGAAGAATTCATTCACGAATGTGCCCCCACACCCACCATGGAGCCACAATTAGAGGCAGGACACCCAACAAGAAGCTATCGCCGATCTTGTCGGGGCCTCCTAGGGGTGCGTCGTGAGTATACGCCCCACAAACGCCACCTTAAGAAACCGATAGTCCGTCGAGATCGGGTTCAGTGACGAAAGGGGGATTGACAATAAAAGGTTCCCCTCGCTCTCGACGTCGGGTACTACAGTTCTACGGGTGCAAGAGTATGCCTCCTCAAGCACCCGGGCATCAAAATAAAAGAAGTCCAAGGGAAGAACCACAACAAGCAAAAGGTCGGCAGGAAACGGCAAGCAGATAGGAGAAGAGGGGGGAGAAAAACGAAACAGAAGGAAAAGGAAAAGATGCCCAGCAGAATTGGAGAGGACGGCAGCAGGAGCACAAGGCTAGAAAAGGACAGAGGACTGTCCCAAGGAGCATCACACTCCGGCAGCCGCCCACTAAGCCCCCACACGGCAACAACGAGCTGAGCGGGGAGGGGGTATCTCGTATTAAGGAAATGTAATTTCTATGACGATATAAAACATCAAAAACACACTGTTAATGATAGTCTTCTTATCATAACCACAAAATTATAATAATATATAAAGGTATTGATGAACGTTCAGTGTTCGAATGCAATTTATGCCGACCTGTAGTTTGGCAATTTGGCATTTGATGAGTTTACTAACCTGCTTGTTAGTTTAATTAAATTCACTATAAACACAACAATAAAAATAAAATTCTCAGTATATTATCTAAAACATAACCAATATCTAATATTTTGTTTTATAACAATTTCTGCTCACTCTGATTCAACAAAATACGGAGGTAAGCGAATGTTGCCAGAAAGTTATTTTGACGAACTGTCCGGAATGAGACGCATGAAGACAGGAGGAACACCATCAGAGGCAGTATCAGAAGCGTCGCCAGGATGGCCGTCCACACCAGCGGCTCCAGAGGGAACACAAAGCCCCACGGGTCCACCTCCGGCCGACCTCGGGCTCCCAGTATCCTAATGTGTTCTATTACAATTGGCTCCGTGAAGTCCACCACCTCAGCGCGGACTCCACTAATACCAAAGAAGCCAACTGCTACATCTACTTCCTGCAAGTTTGACATAAAAGAACTACATTATACACATAAGGAACATGATACAACCAGATAAAGTCGCTGATGTGGAATAAGAAGGCAAGCATAGCAGACTAAATGTTTTACTCAGTGTGAATGTGGTGAGTCTAAAGTCAAAGAGTTTTTTTTATTTATATTTACACACAGAGCATGTGAAAGAAGTGCAGTAAAACAAATTTCATAGAAACGCCTCTGCACCCAAACACCTGAGCATAAAAAAATATGCACCCAACACATTACAGAACACAGTTCATTACAGACACGTAAACAGAGCAATGTACAAACTAGAAATAATTTTTCCAGTTTTCCAGTTTTCAGCACGGACACACAAACACAGCACAGGACAATTAAAACACACAAAATACATAAGATACAAAAAACACAGGACAATACCAAGACAAAGGTACAAAACTACAGGTTTGAAGGGACAACAAAAGGAGCCACTTATCCGGATGAACAGGTTCATGTGGGCACAACATATAATCTGGAACATTGGACATAAAGGCACACTTGCTTGGGATTCAAATGGTACAGGAGCACGCAGGGACTGGCTTCACCCGAATCCACAAACAGGGTATCAGGTCAACAGTACCAGGCACGGCACCTCCCGACGACGCAACCTCACTCCCAAAGGGGGACAGAAAAACGGGAGACGGCACCACAGGGGGGCAACACCACAGGGGACGCATCATGCACATCATCCACGGGTCCGGGATAGGCACAGATCCCCTATGGTGTGCATCCTTCTTAAGGACCACCACAAGGTCCCCGGGCTGCATGATCTGCCACAGGAGGAGGGACCACCCACCGCAGGGGAAGACACAGAGCCACCCGCATCAGCGCCAGCAGCAGGTACGTGAACTTCCGCCACCACCGTCATAGTGGGCTCTGCAGTCCCAAAAACTGCAGATCCGCAATCATCAAAGTCTCCCACATCTGCCTAGGCAGAAGGAGAGGAACACCGCGAACGCTTGGGATCCTTCCAGACGTCGTCAGAGCTGGAGGCAGAATCAGAAGTATGGGAAGCACAGGGAGGGCGAACTTTCACACGGTGCAAGACCGCAGCAGCTGCAACGACATGGGGGGGGGGGGGATCGGCCCCAGTTCAGCACGAAGACCCGACTCCACACCACCTCCCAGCACGGGAGGTGAAAGCTTTGGAGACTCGGAGACAAGAACCACAGGACAAGGCACAGACGACGGAGATGGAGAGAAAGCCACCGGCCGATCCACAGCAGCAGCACACCAGCTGCCGAACATACATCAGGCCACAGCGCATAATCCTGCGCCCGAACCTCATCAGAAGCAGGCTCGCCAACCAATACCTGGCAAGACATGACATCCCCGTGCACTTGCTCAGCCCTCATGCACCGGACTCTCATTATCAAATAGCAGCGAGATATCCTCCTCACAAAAGAGATTCTCTCGCTCGACGACATCCGCCGAGCATCCAACAGGAGTCCCCGCCAACCCCGCCAGGTTGGCAGGAGTCCCCGCCAACCCACAGTGGAAGCACGTGCGTGGCTGCAGTGCATAGTACACAAGGATATAATATCCCATAAGCTTCATGGAAGAGGGGATGTCCTCACGGAGCTGTATCCCCAGGGTGCGGATACTAGTCCGTACGCCCTGGAGCTTCCCGGAGGAACTCACATTCAACCTCACTCACAACAGCACCAAACCGCCCAAAGAATCTCCTCAGCAGGCCCTCCGGGAATTCCAGCGGCACACGATTAACACTGACATAGGTTAGGGCACCACTCCGGCCAGAGATGACTACTGCACCAGCAGCATCCGGCAGTTGAAAGGACTGCCCCTGATAGTGGCGTAAAAACACCCGGTAATCCTCTGCGGTAGCAAATTTCACCACAGCCTGATGAGACGAGACGACCTCCACACCATTGATAACACCCACGTCGACACGCACCATTTCACACAAAACCAGCTCCACTGTAGGGTAGTGAGCCTTTCCTGTAAACTCTAGTCCAACAGAGTGAGCCCGCAAAACGGGGGGATGGGACCCTCCCCCCATCACCAACCCACCAGGGTCCGTATGCTACACCGGCCGAGCAACCACTGTACGAGCAGGTGAGGTGAACCGCACCTCACGACAACCAGTCAAAGCCAAAGAGAGATGATACCACACTAACACCACAACAGACTGATATAATGGGAATAATTGAACTTAGCATAACCCTTCTCTAATGTGGATGCCTCCCCCCTCCCCCCTGCTAATTTTGTAGCACATTTCCATACCAGAACAGCATTTTCTGTACATTTATATATAAGCCATTCAGGGTTTATGACCTTCAAATTTAGAAGATGATAATATTTTGAATTTACTGCATATTTTGTTCACCTTTTTATTTGAAAAAAATATCGAAATTTAGCATAATATAACGCAAAAAGTTTTATTTCTGCTACTGTATGTTAAATGTTTCCTAGCGGACTTCACTCACCTGCCTGATCACCATCCCCATCATGCCTGACCAGGTACCATCGTTACGCTTAATGCCCCAAGATCCATCAGGAGGCCTCAAGTACATGTACCTGGAGCCGAGAAAAGCAGATTCGTTTACAATCAGAATATCGCTCAGAATACACCAACTTCCATTATGTTTGCCACTGCAGTGTGAAAAAAACATTAAAGAGCCTTAGTAAGATGCAAACTGTAATGCATCGTAGATAAAGAAGTACCTTCTAGTGATCATGTAATGTGTATAGGATTTATCAATATTTTTTGTATTTTGTTTTTAATGAACTAAAATGCCAGTACCTATAATACATTAATTTGACCTAGGTTCATCAGTTACCGTGTGTTATACCAATAAATTCCCGTATATTGGACTGGGGATCTTTCTGGAGATTTTTTAAGTAGCTGTAATCTTTCTTTGACTCGTAATTATTCTCTCTCAGTAAATGAATGTTTTAATTGTTGATGATGGTGTTATTCTTCTATATTTTATGATAGACATTACGACTACAGGCAATAAAATAGTATGTGTTAGGCACTAGGCTGGATTGGCTGTCTGAGGCTGTAGAAGTAAATTATTACTACTTGGGTAACAGTTATAAGTGTATGAGAAAATGCTGCATGTGATCATGGAATTGAGAAACCTTCCATATGCGCAGTAGTGCAACCTAGACATCGGTGTTACTATCAATACTTTGCCGCAAGAGGTAGTGTATACAGCAGTAAAACTGTAGATACTACTTCTGTGTTTAATTGATTTACACACAATATTTAACCAGTTCAAACTTGATGTTCCTCGATGCTACGGTGACCAGCTCAGTTAGAAGACTGAGGAATATAGACCTATAATCTCGTGCACAAACAGCTAAAGATAACATCGAGTAGTCATCTATCACAATAATGAAACATGGTGATTGTTAACACCCATGTACCGAAATTAGCTACAGTGATGGAGTCCAAATACCCAAATTATTGTACATAAAATTTGTTTCTTGGAATTGGATTCAGGAACATTGTGTTTCGTGGAACTGTTATAGTGATACCAGAGCCACAGTACTAGTTGTGGATATTATCTGTGTTATGTGTAGGAAACTATGCATATTAGAATGGCATTGATCAATGTGCTTAGTGCAAGATTCCCTTTAGATTGAATCGTGCATAAAGAGGTAAAAAGCCAGCCAAAGACTGGCTTTTGCTCATTCAATTACAACCTTTTATCTCTAATATTTTCCTGCCAAAGAGTTTGACATTTTATTGGAAACTGGTGATCAGCATACAGTGTCAGAAATTAAATAAAAATCAGACTGCGGGTGAATCCGACCCCTAAGGTTGCCATGAGTACAACAAACTGTGACCTACGAGAAGTTGAGAGCTGTGGCGAGGTAGGACACCAGGTCCGGCATCGGTCCTACAAACTGTAACATCCCTCCCTGGCCAGTCTTGGCTGTCTCCCTGGTAATCATGATGTTCAGCGGGTTTATCTCCGTCGCCAACTTCAGAGTCGGTCGCTGAAGTAACCTAAAAGCAAAGTAAATAACACAAGGCTTTCTTCAGCATAGTAAGCCTGTAAACAGTATAATTTATGAATTTAAATGTTTCAGTATTTACTGCAATATTTACACTTCTATTTTATCTTTTGAATATTTTTTCTAACATGAAAACATATAACACAATTTATATTCATAATTTATATTCATTTGAATAATCACCCAATATTTTATATACTTATTATAAAGCAGTTTAGTTATACAATCGATTATCTGTCTCAAAGCAAAACTAAATTGATCTTGCGCGTATTTACATAAGTTATTCCTTGCATTTCTCCCTTCATACTCACCTGGAGAACTTGTCGGGGAAGAGCGGGAGGCTGGAGGTGAAAGCGAGGCCTTGCTCGGGCGTCCAGGAGGCCACCTTCAGCGCCTGGGCGCCCCTGGGGCTGTACGGCAGCTGCATGTACACACTACATCTATTGAAAGGTTCAGAAAGTATTCGTGACAATATTTGTTTTGATTTCTGATAATATTAGTATTTAGTCATCAATCTTCCTTTCCCTAAACAACAACAACAATCAGGCTAACCTATATTGTAAAGGGAATGTGACAATCAGAAATACCTGAAGCTGACAAATGATTCACGAATAATTATCAGCATGGAGTTGGTCATGGAGAGCAGTGTGTGGAGACCCTGCAGGTAGTGGAGGTGGAGGCGGGTGACGACCAGGAGCCTCGTCGACCACACCAGGAGGCGGCCCTTGAGGGACCACTGGGCGAAGGCGGCGAGGAAGGCGAGGTCGTCGCTCACCACCACCACCGTCACGCACCACGACGCTTGCCGCACCTGTTGACGTCAACAGGTAGATGTTATGTGAGAGTGACCTGCCCGTCTCCATAGAGATGTGAGAGTGACCTACCAGTGTCAACAGTAATATGAGTAACCTACGAGTGTTAGCAGTAATGTGAGAGTAACCTACAGGTGTCATCAGTAAGGTGAGTGGCCTACCTGCCGAGCCTCGCTGACCACTAGGGAGAGCTGCGTCAGCGTTATGTTGCTGCCCTGACTGTCTGCTGTCACCTCAAACACCGTTAAGCTGTAGTGGCCGCACATGTGTTCTGTGAACTTCAGAAACATTTTGTTTAATAGATCATTTTAATACAAGAATCAAATATACATAAAAAAGCTGTCAAAAACACTATAGTCATCAAGCAAGTTGTGACAAGTTTTGCCCCAAGGGGTGAGTTTATTGGGCAGCACCGCTCATTCTGTGAGCAGACACACCGCCATAGCAGCATGTACAACACTCCCCAATAGGAAGAAAACCTGCTGGGTTGTGCATGCTGTTGCTTGTACCCAGATACAGCTGGGACTTGCTTAACTGTCTCAAGTGAACAGGTAATCAAACAAGAAGATTAACATTTGTCAGCCCTTTAAAAATTATGTTATCTTGTCAGTGGAAAATGGGGGAATCTTTTGAGAACAGCATTTATATTTGACAGTTAATATTTTTCTAACTCAAACAATGTGGGGTTTACTATGCTACACACATATTTCTAATGTCTCTTAGATGTTCCCACTCTCTCATGTAGTGTTCAAGGCGGTGTCCATCACTCTCACCACAGATTCTGCAACTCTGCTGCTCAGCTGTTAGTTCCATCTTGAATCTCCATGGATATTTTTATCCAAAATTAATTCTTGTTATTACTGATTCTCTCCTGCGGCTACCACCTCTTCGTCCATAATGATTGGGATTACCAACTGCAACCATGTTGTACCAGCGTACAGTTTCACTGGTTTGTACTTCTATCCTCCTTTTCTCAGTTACCTTATCACTGTGATGTTGCCTGATGATACGTCTAATTTGTAGAAGAGTCTTGGGTATGAAGTATTCAATATGGTCTTCTTCAGCGCCTTCAGCAGCCAGCACATCTACTCATTCAATTCCACAGATTACAACATGGGAGGGGATCCACAGAAATTTGACGAATCTTCTCTGATTGTGTAGTACCCCTCACAATTCTCTTTATTTCAGCGACTATCACAAGGTTTTCTGCCCGATTTTTACTTAGGCTTTGTAATGCTACTTTTAATTCAGTGAAGATCAAAGCACCGTTAATGTTCCTTTCAACAAATCTTAACTCCGTAACATTGATAGTTAGTTCTGCTAGAGTTGAAAAGGCAAAGTGTTATGATCCTAGGTAGCCGAAAAACGAGTCTCCCCTTTGAGAATTATTCTATCAAGCCTGACCTAACTAGAAGGTCCAGGAGATATAGAGGTGAAGACACAGATGTAAAATAGTTGGTTGGATATGATGAACAATTTGAGATTATGGGCAGTGAATAAGAAAATAGATAAATGACTGGTTAGGAGATGTGGATATTTTGCTGGAGGCGTGAGGCTCGCTTCTGGAAGGCTTCGACCTTACTTGAGTGCCAGACATCACAGGGGGAAGCCGCGCTCTGTTTGAGCTCCTGTCAGAAGGGAACCCCAGGTGATATATCTTCAAGAGAAGAGAAGTGTGCAGACATTCCAGCTGTGGAATGGATAAGAACTGGAACTGGATAAGCACCTCCAAAGGATACCTGATCAACCAGGCTGTGACTCGTACGTCAGGCTGCGAGCAGCCGCGTCCAACAGCCTGGTTGATCAGTCCGGCAACCAGGAGGCCTGGTCGACGACCGGGCCGCGGGGACGCTAAGCCCCGGAAGCACCTCAAGGTAACCTCAAGGTAAGGTGGAATCGAGCTGGGGACATTGTGGTCTCAAGTCCTGGACGGCGAGGAGTGTTTATTAAGCCGCCCAGAGACATTATCGTGGGCCGTGGGAGTGCCCTGACCAGACTCTGTCAGAGGGAGGAGCGCCCTCGACCAGACAATCTGTGGTAAGCACGATTTAAGCCAGTTCATAGTGATTGCTTGTAGTTGGTCGTGTGCCCAGCAACAGTAGCGAATGTATATTGATAAGTTAGAAATGTTTTGGTAAGGCAGGAAGCCTAAATGAGAGAACGGAGATGAGAGAGACAGCTGGAGGGACGAGCAGCATGTCCTCTCCCGTCGACCACCTGAAGCCAACTGACTGGCGGCGGAGGACCCTCCCAGAGTTGAGGGCCGCCTGCCGGGCAAGGCGGAGCATGGACCAGCCCAATGGGGGAGTCCACTCTCACAGCATGTAGAGAGCAGATAGATGTTGGACGCAAACATATTGTGTGGATTATTTCGTCTGTGTGTTTATAAGGAAACATTTTTATTGGCGTGTCAATGGGTTGCAGGTTTCTCTTTGGGGAAGAAGTTGCTGAGAACTTCGAAGCCAGCACAGAGGGAGTAGCTGATGAGACTCCAAGGTAGTGGAGGAGAGGACGTCGAGCTGTGAGGAGAAGCAGTGTAGAGGAGTGTCACGTGCTTCTGTAGAGGTGGTGAAGCACCATAGTTGTTCGAGGAAACTTCATGGTGTAGCAGCCAGGAGAGCTGTGGAGGACCCTAGTAGAAGTAGTGAAGCACCATAGTTGTTCAAGGAAACTTCATGGTAGCAGCCTGAAGGAGCTGCAGAGGATCCTGGTAGTTAAACCCGGAAGAACCTGAAGAGATCAGGGTAGTGAACTTCCAGAGGTGGAAGGGAAGTTCTAAATGATTACTTGTAGGGAGGTGATAGAGTGTTTGTCATTAGCGTGTTAGACGCAGTGAAAGGCGAGTGATAATTTGCCATTTTTGTACCCAGGAGTGTTTTTACTGAAGTATAGAATTACAGTCGTAGGCTGGATTACCTACAGATGTATGTGTTCTAGGACTGATAGGGTGATCGATTGATCATTGTTATATATCAAGGAACATTTATACTGATATATATATGTTATTGCGTTCAGACGCTGATTTTCCATGTACATGTTTATAGATATATATTCTCTTGCTGATAGTGCAACATTGTATTATAAGACTTGACATACTTGAGGAGGTTGGTAATATTAGGTGGTGAATCAAGAGATAGGATACCACTTGATAAGCTGATGATAGAGTTCTGATGGTGTTGGAGTGCAACTTGACTGAAATATTATAGAGTGTATTATTCATTATTATTATAGGTGTGTATGTATTGTGTATGTGCTTTGTCCAGTAAATATTTTCAAATTTGCTGGTGTTTGCCCTTGTCCTAGTGAGGCTTCCCAGGAAATAGTAAAGAAGGAGAGAGAGAGAGAGAGAAAGAACCAAGAACCACCGCTGTGGACAGGGTAGGACGGAAAACTAGTAAGTCAGAGGGGATTGAGGAGATCATATCACATAAGGAGAGAGTGGGGAGTAACAGCGGCTCGAGTGGGTGTGTGCACATGACAACGAGGCTAAGTATTGGAGCCGCATCCCCTAAATGTGTGATGTTGAGCCCCTCTCCAAGAGCCAGAAGCGCCCAGGGTGATCTCCTGGTAAAGTATAAGCACTCTACCGAGTTGTGGGTTGGGTTGTCCAGAAAGAAGGATCAACGACACAACACCACCAACCCACAATACTATAATAAATTGGAGGCCTGTCCGGGAGAGTGAACTGACACACCCACACCCTGTCCAAGAGTGGATTCATACACCCCTTGTTGAAATAGATAAACTGTGTGACCGCAGGTGTATATTCTCTCTCTTGGGAAGACTCACAGGACAAGATGGATAAGGTGCAAGTGTTTGTGGAGTCAAGCAAGCCTGAGGACTTGGAAGGTTGCACGAGGGATCAATTGAAACAAATAGCAGAAAAATGTGGCATTAGGTTGAAAGCATCTAAAGTAGTTGGGATGAAGGATGAGATCCTGAGGCAGTTAAGAGCCAAAAGTGAAGCGACAGAGCAAGGAGCCCAAAAAGGAGCTGAAAGTGGAAAGGAGAATGATGAGCAGGATGAAGTGAGATCCCAGGGATCGAGTAGGAGCAGCAAGAGTAGCCGCAGTAGCAGGAGTAGCCGGAATAGGAGCTTGGAAAGGTTCCAGTTAGAGCTCCAGATGCAACAACAGCGTGAGGAGAGACAGTTCCAGCTGGAAAAGATGAAACTAGAACTCCAGATGAAAAATGAAGCCGAGAAAGAAAAAGAGAAGACCAGGCTGGAAGTAGAAAAAGAGAAGACCAGGCTGGAGGTAGAAAAAGAGAAAGCAAGACTAGGCGATGAGTCACAATAACGTGGCTGAAGTATGTTGACCAGACCACACACTAGAAATTGAAGGGACGACGACGTTTCGGTCCGTCCTGGACCATTCTCAAGTCGATTGAATCGACTTGAGAATGGTCCAGGACGGACCGAAACGTCGTCGTCCCTTCAATTTCTAGTGTGTGGTCTGGTCAACAAGCAAGACTAGAGTTGGAAAAGGAAAAAGAGAAAACCAGAATAAGAGAACTGGAGGTGAAACAAGAAAAAGAGAAAGAAAAAGCCCAGGTCGAAAAAGAAAAAGAGAGAACAAAACAAATGCAGATAGCAGCGAACAGAACCTTGGCTGAACAAAGGATTGAACATGGGTTGCCAGAGAGCACCACCCAGGTATCACACTCACCAGATGTTAGGGTTAGGGAGAAGGACATTCCCTTGTTTGTTCCCGAAGAGGCAGAGAGCTTTTTCGAGCACTTCGAAAAAGTAGCCAGCATCAAGGAGTGGCCACAGGAGGAATGGGCCCAGCTGGTCCAGTTAAGATTGACCGGTGCAGCCAGGGAGGCATACACCCAATTGTCACTGGAAGAGTGCCAGGATTATGCCACAGTAAAGAGCAGCATACTGCGCTCGTTTCAGCTAACCCCAGAAGCTTATAGGAAGTGCTTCAGAGAGATGGTGAAGGTTGGAGCATGTACTTTTGCTGAGACAGCAAGGGATCTGGAAAGACGATTCCAGAAGTGGATTGAGGCTGCTGGAGTTGGATCTTACGCTGACCTGAAGCAACTGATGGTCATGGAGAAGTTCTTGGAGATGATGCTTCCCGAAACAAAGTTCAAGATCGAAGAAGCAGGGATAAAGGAGGTGAAAGATGCCGCAGATAGGGCGGATATGATTACTGAAGCATACAAGAGCTTGAGGGAGAACAGAGTGAGAAGCGAGGCGAGATGCAGCAATGGCAGATCCAGTGGAGTCTGGGGAGGAAGAAGTTATGAAAGACCCAGAAGAATCTGTGGTGAGAAGAATTTTGATAAATGGGCAAATAAACGTAAGTACCCTAAAACTCAGAAGAGTAGGTCGCGCACTTCGTCTGAAAGTGAAGATGGAGGAGCTAAACGAGAAACTAATCGTGATCCAGGAAATCAAGAGTCCAGTAAAGCCCCACAGAGTGCAGGTAGTGTACCTGGCCCGAGGAACTCTCATGCGAGTGGACAAAGTCAGAGCCGCTCTGGTACATATAGAAGAGACTTTTCCCAGGTGAGGTGTTACAATTGTAACGGATTGGGTCACGTGATGCGAGATTGTAGGCAGGGCAAGAGAGTTGTGACCCTGGCCACGTGCGACCCCCGAAGTAAATATACTAATGTGTTCCAAGACAAACCACAGAAGGTGAACTTAGCGAACGAGAGGTATAGGCCGTTCATGAGCAAAGGTTGGATCAGTATAGGAGGCCAACACGAAGTAAAAGTTGGTGTTTTAAGAGATACCGGAGCTAATCAGAGCTTGATTACAAGAAGCCTGATTGGGAATGATCGAAGGTTAGCTGGCAGGAGTAAGATGAAAGTATTCGGGTTATTATCTGAGAGTGATATGCCCGTATGTGCTGTCCAGCTAAGGTCGGAATATGTGTTGGCAGAGGTGATGTTGGGAGTATGCCCCGACATACCTGTTCCAGGAGTCCAAGTGATCCTGGGGAATGACTTGTGCGGGACAAAGGTATTGTCAAGAGTCATAGCGGAGAATGTGCCAGAGGAGTGCCCAGAAGGCCACGGAACGGGTGGGACACCGGAGAGTGTGAAACTGACTGACATCCGAGGAGATGCGTCAGGAAACCGCCAAGCCATTGAATACCCTGTCTCGGTAGTGATGAAGGCAGAGGTGGCCGACGAGGAAGACACTGGAGAAGATGAGACAGTGTCGATTCAACCGGTGGAAGATATCGACGTAGATAAAGCGTGGTTATTTGAGGAAGGTCCGACTCAGGAAGATGGAGTCTCGGAGAGGTCAAAAGTGAAGATGACCCAGCCGAAGAAAACTCATATGAAGAGAGGGGACCTGAGTAGAGCCCAGACTGCTGAAATTAAGAGTCGGAAGGCGAATGCAACTGTGCTAAGTAGGAGTGAGGAAGGATGTGGACATTCTGAGGACGGGAGTAGAGCGTCAAGATATCCACGAGCACAGAAGCATTTGGATAGTGGAGTTAAGTTGTTTGAGATGTCAGGAGTTGACATGTTTCACAGAAAACGTGGAGGAGAGATAGTGAAGAATAGTAATAGCCGAGAAAATGAAAGAAGAGACAGTATGTGTGGGGAGATGCTTACGAGCACTCTAGGAGAGGTAAAGCGACATGTACGGTCGAGTGCTGTTGGGTGTAGTACAGTGCTCGAAGAAACTTTTATGGAACGAAGAAGAGTTGGAGGAGAAGAAATGAGTTGTAGAGGTGAGAAGCGTGAGAAGAGGATGATGATACAAGCATGGAGGAGTAGAAGAAAGCCGAGGACTCGATGGAAGTCAAACAGGATGAAGTCTCGGATAAATGAGGAGACGAAAGGGAGGATCGTCGATGAAGACGAGGGGGTGAAGTATGATGACAGGAGACAGAAGTATAATGGCAGTAGATGGAAGTGTGAAGACGACAGAGGAGGTACAGACAGTAGATGTCTGACTCTGGACGTGAAGAGAAGAAGACGAGGAAACGGAGGGTGGAAACAATAAGTAGAGTGGACCGATGGAGTGCAGGCGTCCAAGGAGGACAGCCTAGCCAAGAGGTGCCAGAGAAGTCAGATCGTTTGTGAGAAGATCATGTTTCTGGTGAGTTGTGAGCCAGATATTGCAAATTACAAGGCGTGACCGGATATGCAGTGTACATCGATGATATTGTAGTGTTCGCTGATTCCTGGAAGGATCACGTGGATCGACTTCCAGGAATGATGCAGAGTGATGAAATTTACCGCCTCGTGTCCTTCTTTTCAAAGAAGTTCGTTAAGCACCAGAGGTCGTACAGTACAGTCGAGAAAGAGACTTTGGCCCTGGTGATGGCATTGAAACATTTTGAAGTGTATGTGAGTGGGGGAGGACACCCAGTGACGGTGTATACAGACCATAATCGCCTAGTTTTCCTGAGGAAAATGAAGCATGCAAACCAGAGGTTAACCAGATGGTTTTTATTGCTCCAAGAGTATGACCTGGTGATAACGCACTTAAGAGGGCGAGACAATGTAGTGGCTGATGCGTTTTCTCGAGCCTAGCCACTAGAATAATTCTCAAAAACAAGGGGGAGGGAGTGTTATGATCCCAGGTAGCCGAAAAACGAGTCTCCTCTTTGAGAATTATTCTATCAAGCCTGACCTAATTAGAAGGTCCAGGAAATATAGAGGTGAAGATACAGATGTAAAATAGTTGGTTGGATATGATGAACAATTTGAGATTATGGGCAGTGAATAAGAAAATAGATAAATGACTGGTTAGGAGATGTGGATATTTTGCTGGAGGTGTGAGGCTCGCTTCTGGAGGGCTTTGACCTTACTTGAGTGCCAGACATCGCAGGGGGAAGCCGCGCTCCGTTTGAGCTCCCGTCAGAAGGGAATCCCTAGTGATATATCTCCAAGAGAAGAGGAGTGTACAGACGTTCGAGCTGGAGACGTTGTGGTCTCAATTCCTGGACGGCGAGGAATGTTTATTAAGCCGCCCAGAGATATTATCGTGGGCTGTGGGAGTGCCCTGACCAGACTCTGTCAGAGGGAGGAGCGCCCTCGACCAGACAATCTGTGGTAAGCACGATTTAAGCCAGTTCATAGTGATTGCTTGTAGTTGGTCGTCTGCCCAGCGAGAGTAGCGAATGTTTATTGATAAGTTAGAAATGTTTTAGTAAGGCAGGAAGCCTAAATGAGAGGACAGAGATGAGAGAGACAGCTGGAGGGACGAGCAGCACGTCCTCTCCCGTCGACCGCCTGAAGCCAACTGACTGGGCGGAGGACCCTCTCAAAGTTGAGGGGCCGCCCGCAGGGCAAGGCGGAGCATGGACCAGCCCAACCGGGGAGTCCACTCTCACTGCATGTAGAGAGCAGATAGATGTTGGACGCAAACATATTGTGTGGATTATTTCGTCTATGTGTTTATAAGGAAACATTTTTATTGGCGTGTCAATGGGTTGCAGGTTTGTCTTTGGGGAAGAAGTTGCTGAGAACTTCGAAGCCAGCAAAGAGGGAGTAGCTGATGAGACTCCAAGGTATTGGAGGAGAGGACGTCGAGCTGTGAGGAGAAGCAGTGAAGAGGAGTGTCACGTGCTTCTGTAGAGGTGGTGAAGCACCATAGTTGTTCGAGGAAACTTCATGGTGTAGCAGCCAGGAGAGCTGTGGAGGACCCTAGTAGAAGTAGTGAAGCACCATAGTTGTTCAAGGAAACTTCATGGTAGCAGCCTGAAGGAGCTGCAGAGGATCCTGGTAGTTAAACCCGGAAGAACCTGAAGAAATCATGGTAGTGAACTTCCAAATGTGGAAGGGAAGTTCTAAATGATTACTTGTAGGGAGGTGATAGAGTGTTTGCTATTAGCGTGCTAGACGCAGTGAAAGGCGAGTGATAGTTTGCCATTTTTGTACCATGGAGTGTTTATACTGAAGTATAGAATTACTGTCGTAGGTTGGATTGCTTACAGATGTATGTGTTCTAGGACTGATAGGGTGATCGATTGATCATTGTTATATATCAAGGTACATTTATACTGATATATATATGTTATTGCATTTAGACGCTGATTTTCTATGTACATGTTTATAGATATATATTCTCTTGCTGATAGTGCAACATTGTATTATAAGACTTGACATACTTGAGGAGGTTGGTAATATTATGTGGTGAATCAAGAGATAGGATACCACCTGATGAGCTGATGATAGAGTTTTGATGGTGTTGGAGTGCAACTTGACTGAAATATTATAGAGTGTAGGATTCATTATTATTATATGTGTGTATGTATTGTGTATGTGCTTTGTCCAGAAAATATATTCAAATTTGCTGGTGTCCTAGTGTCCTAGTTTCCCTTGTCCTAGTGAGGCTTCCCAAGAAATAGCAAAGAAGGGGAGAGAGAGAAAGAACCAAGAACCACCGCTGTGGACAGGGTAGGACGGAAAACTAGTAAGTCAAAGGGGATTGAGGAGATCATATCACATAAGGAGAGAGTGGGGAGTAACAGCGGCTCGAGTGGGTGTGTGCACGTGACAACGAGGCTAAGTATTGGAGCCACATCCCCTAAACGTGTGACGTTGACCCTCTCTCCAAGAGCCAGAAGCGCCCAGGGTGATCTCCTGGTAAAGTAGAAGCACTCTACCAAGTTTTGGGTTGGGTTGTCCCGAAAGGAGGATCAACGACACAACACCACCAACCCACAATACTATAATAATAGTTCTCAATACGTGCTTTTTCTTCCTTTGCGTCTTGAAAGAAATTATTCCTAATTACAATGTATGCTACTCTAGCCTTGCCATTGGTAGGAGTAGATGACCCATCAGTGTAGATTTGACCATATTCATTCCCATCTTCTTTATAAATTTCCTCGAGATACTTATGCCTCATTTCTTGTGGTATAATGTTAGGACTTGTTCATTGCCATCTCGTTTATGATACTCCTACATGGTTCATCCTCCCAGGGAGGTAACCTTTCTCATACAATGTTTGAAGATTATAAAAAAAAAAATACAAATCAAGGCTTTTATTCAGTGGGATAAATTTGCGGAAGGGATTTTCCTTTGCTTGTCGTTTCAGAATTCAGCAAAACTTGCACCAATCTTAGCGTCACTGATATCCCTCCTAAAGCATGAAATACTCCCCAAACAAGCACCACAAGTGACAGTCAGTCATAGGTTCCTTAAGCACGGAGAGTAAATGAACAAATCCACAAGGCCCGTGACAAATGATCGAACCTACGTCCGAGAGGATCGTAGACGCTGCCTTAATCGACTGAGCTACGACATGGGTTAAAAGAATTGCAACCGGGAAGTCATTCTGATTTACCGACGGATCCTGTAGTCTCTCCGAGACACAAACCCGGGATTTACACAATTCTCCCATGCACTCGAGCTATGCCAATAATGAAGTAAGTATGTGTAATGAAGTAAGAGCGAAGAGGTAGAACAGCCTATTGGCATAGCTCGAGTGCATGGGGGAATTGCGTAAAACCCTGGTTTGTGTCTCGGAGAGACTGCAGGATCCGTCAAGTTCAAGTATGTTTATTGAGACAAGAAAAAATACATCTCAAAGGGATAGAGTAGCTTAGGGTATTTCTACCCAGGATCCATCGGTAAATTAAGAGGATTTCCCCGTTGCAATTCTTTTAACAATGTCGTAGCTCAGTCGATTAAGACAGCGTTTGGGATCCTCTCGGATGTAGGTTCGAACCCTCGTCACGGCCCTTTTGGATTTGTTCATATGATGCATCACGCTATTGTGATTTCTGTGTGTGGTGTCACGGAGAGTAATTTTGTCATTTATTTTCTTAAATATATAAACTTACAGAGCTCCCTGAGGGACAAGCTAGTGACCAATAAACAAAACAATTTAAATAAATACCTTAGACAATAATTACTACAATTAAATTCAACTTAAAAACAAAAGTTGTAAACGATAGAGAATGGCTTACATTGGAAAAGGCATATTGACATAAAGTATGTCTAAAAAATATTCCAATTTCTACTACGAGCTTTGCTCTGAAGTTTTTTTTTATTATTTATAAAAGAATACTACAAAGTACAAACAGAAAAACCACATACAAGAAAACAAGCGTACAAACATGATACACAATACAGGATACAGGAACACAACAGGCAAAGAACCCAAACACAAGAATAATCAAAAGTGAAATATACATGATACAAAGCATATAACAAACCCCAAAACGGGCACATAAGACAAGCTAAAAGCAGTACAGGACACAAGGCATTAATAACAGAAAACAGAACCACACAGGGAACCGTAAGTACAAAAAACAAACAAAAAGGCACAAAAACATGCAAACGACCAAAAGGCCGTAAGAACACAAGTACAAAATATAAACCACCACCACACTAAACACACCACTACAGCAGCACAATAGCACAACCAGCCACGCATACTACACACAGAGCCGGAAGTATAAAACCTCACCCAACCACACAGAACATATACAGAAAGACACAAGCACACACAAACCCCACACAAGTAACCCATAAGCAAAAAAAAAAAAAAAAAAAAACCTGAACACGCAGGAACCGGAAAACAAACCCCCCCCCCCCCCCCCGACACAGACACACACATGCAACCCCACCCCACATTCACGTACCCAGGCGCAAGCAACCCCACAACACACAACAGTCAACAAGGAGGATATTTCTCAGGAAACTAACACGATGGATACTTCCGCTTATAAGCCTCCCATATTAAATACTCCAGTTCGGTAGGTGAACGGCCCTCACGACACCGCGGGTACTCCATATACTCGGGAATCACCACATCCGGCGGAAGTGGTCGCGCCCAACCACGGTACACCGAAGACGAAGAACCCGACTTGGGAGGCAGGAACACCGCCGCCAAGGAAGCAGGAGACACCGGAATAGCGGGCGGAGGTTGCCAAGGCGGCAACACTGCCCCCGACATAGCAGGAGACACAGAAGAAATGGCCGGAGACGTGTGGGGGGGGGGGGCAGAACCGCCGCCGACGAAACAGGGGATGGGGGAGGGGGCACGGAACCCTCAGAGCATGCAGCTTTCTTCAATACCATCACCAGGTCGCCACGTCCACTCTCCACTTCACAAGGGGGAACTACCCCCCACAGGGAACCGGAACCATCTGACTCGAGCGACGCACCCGAAGCAAGAGGTACTGACCCCACACGGGCCCCCACCCCAACAGCAGGAGCCAGACCAGGGCCCACACCATCCACTGGGCCCACACCAGCATCAGATGCACCATCCTCGCACTCCACAAAGGAACAGCTCTCAGAAGAAACATCGACACTCGTCGCATCTTCACATTCCTCTGCCCACGAACGAGGAGGCGAAGCACCCGCATCCATACGGGAACACTTGGGGACAGGCTGTTGATCATCGGAGCTGTCACCCCCTGCAGGAGGCACCCGAGAAGAGCCAGTGGTAGACTTCCCCCCAACCGGGGTAGCACGACCCCACAGAATGTCAGCCACAACAACACAGGGGACGAGACCGCCACCCACAGAGGAGACAGGAAAAGGAACAGGCGCGGCTGCAGGAGGGGAAGGGTCCAACACAGGTGAGGGAGCCTGCAGAGACATCGAAGGCAACAGAGGTTCAGAGTCGGAAACAGGTGCAGAGTCGGAAGCGACGAGACAGACTGCGGGGGCGGAGCCGCATACACCACCACCTCGTCGTGTGTTACGAACCCGATTCCATCGTCGGAGCATGGAGCAGCGACTTCAACGCCATCTGTGAGTCCGCTCCCGAAACCCCCACAAATTGGACGACGCCATCTAGTAGTGCCAGGATTATACCAGCAAGAGGCGCTAGATTCCTGTCTTAGTCAGCTCGAGAGGTAGCTGGTGCTGACCTCTGGTGAGGTGGTGCTTAGAAAATCAGTGCCATATAATGAAGGAGAGTTGTATGTCTATGTCAGAGTACGTAAGTGTTGTTTCCTAGTATCCCAGTGTACTGATGACGTGTCTGTATCCACAGAGTCGACGTAGAGCTGCTGTGGTACGAGGACAGTCAGTCTACCCAGGGCAGCCAATGTCTCTCTACTCCATTCTGCTTTATGGAAGCAGTAAGTCGCCACCGGAGAAGAACTGTGAAGTGTTCTATTGTGTGCCTGTGAAGTGGCAGAGACGGAATTCGGCGTACCCGGGACTGGCTAACGGAAGAGCTTACTGACAGTTAAGGTGCTACGGAGGAGTGTAACCAGCGAGTTGCAAAAAGCTCCTGCCCAGGGTTCGCCACCCTGGTATTTGTTCGTGAAGAGGCCCAGCAGCGCGAGGCTGATATTCTCTGCCAGCTCCAGGCTGGAGAGTGATTGTGGGTGTGCACGAAGAGAACCTAGTGAGACTATGTTTTTGCTGGCCCATGGCCAGGGTAGACTCGTTGGTGTTTCCCAGTACTGGTTGAGGACGGTATTGTGTTGAGGAAACACGGTTGCTGACAAGACTACATCGATCGAGCATTGAATAGCGCTTAGTGTCCTAAGAGAGAGACACTTGTGTACATATTAAGTGTAGTAATACTTCTTCTAGGATAATATATGAGGTGATGGGAAAGTGATTATATCTGAATATATTGATAATTAATGAAGTGTAGTATTCAATACACCTCCCCCAGTGTGTTTTACTTGCATTACCGTCTCACTCCTTGAAAGCCACTACTAACTTGGGACCGGATACCGGAACTTTAGAACCACCAAAAAGAACCCGGTTGCGACTCATTGTGGCCGTAACATAATTGGCATCCCCATCGGGATCCGACCTCTTGTCAAGTACGTTTGACAGGGGTGGTGACGTAGTGCAACCTCCTATGAATAATTCCCCGTTCGTTATTTTTTAGGACGTTACATGTCCTGTGCAGTGCTAAGTGTGATTAATTGCTGTATTGGCGTGTGCGGTGCTCATTGTGATTAATTGCTGTATTGGCGAGCACGGTGCTCTGCTGTTATACGTGTCTAGTGTTACGTGAAGTGATGTGTTAAGTGCTCGTGCACCACTTAGCGACAAAATGGAGGAGAAAATAACCATTGAGAATCTAGAGATGTTCAGGAATTTCTGAACAATGAGGACTGTCTTGCTAGAGTGAAACATCTGGGAAAGCAGGAACTGGTGCGAGTAAGTGCCTATTTAGGGATCAAAATACGTGAGAGTAATGCCCGTGTTGAAGTCTTATCGAAGGTTCATAAGCACTTAAAGGCCGAGGAAAAGCAGGAAAGCGAGGCACAGAGTACAAAGGAAAGTGAGGTGGTAGCTTCCACTGAACAGGAAGATAAAGGTAATGATGGTGAAAGTGAGGCGGGTGAACTGAATACAAGTTTTCTGTCAAAATGCGTACCTTAGAAATAAATCGTGAGATAGAGTGGAAGAAATTAGAAACAGAACGGGAAATATAAGAGAAGGAAATGGAAATGAAACGGTTGAAATTAGAGTGAGAAAGAGAAAGAGAAGAACGAGAAAGGCAAGAAAAAGAGAAGGAAAGAGAAGAACGAGAAAGGCAAGAAAAGGAGAAGGAAAGAGAAGAACGAGAAAGGCAAGAAAAGGAGAAGGAAAGAGAAGAAAAGGAGAAGGAAAGGCTACACGAGTTAGAAGTGCTACATTAGGTGGTCAGAGGAAAACAAAGGAAACAAGTAGTTTCGATCCAGTGAGAAATATAAAGATGGTCCCAAAATTCAATGAAAAAGAAGTTTCAAAGTTCTTCGCTGCCTTTGAGAAGGTTGCTGCCTCTTTGGATTGGCCAAGGGAGAATTGGGCCATCATGATCCAGTCCGTCTTGACTGGGAAGGCTCAAATTGCCTACTCTACGTTGTCGCTTGATGATTCCAGTGATTACGACAAGGTGAAGAAGGTAGTGCTCATGGCTTATCAGTTGGTGCCGGAGTCTTATAGGGAAAAGTTCAGGAACCTGAAGAAGACCTCGGAGCACACGTTCACCGAGTTTGCGAACATCAAGGAACAGCTTTTTCAGGAATGGTGTGCACCTCGGAAGGTGAAGACGAAAGAACTCGAGCAGCTCATATTGTTGGAGGACTTCAAGGAATGTCTGTCTGGAGATCTCAAGACATACCTAGAAGAACAGCAGGAAGAGACCTATAGAGCTCGGCTACCACTATGGCTGAGGAATACATCCTAACTCATCGATCCTCTACCAGGTATGTCCCGAAGAATTACCCATGTCTGTTTGGCAAATCTCGACCAGAAGAAGGAAGACCCGTCCCACAGAGTGCTTTGAAGACGCCCCCAGGTAGTCCCCGAAGGACTAGTCCTAACAGACCAACACACCGTAGTCCAAGGAGGAACGTAGTGTGTTGTACTTGCGGGCAGAGAGGGCTTGTTGCTGCCAGGTGCCGAGGAGGGACAAGTAACGACCCACACAGAGAAGTAATGCTGATGAGTTGTAGAACACCACCAGTGTAACCCAGTCTCTAATGACGAGTAGAGAAGGACCAGCATTGTTTGCCCCTCACACTTCAGGCGGGTATGTAACGAGTGATCGTACTGGTAGATCATTTGCAGTGCTCAGAGATAGTGGAGCAGCCCAGATCTTGATCGTGAGAGACACGTTACCCGAGGGAGTGGGTGTTGACGAGAGACAAAAGGATGTTCTAGTTGGGTTTCCTTTGACGCGGTACGTTGCCCCCTAAGTGCAAGTGCACCTAGACTCGCCCTACTTCAGTGGCACATGTGCGTTGGCAGTAGTTGATACCCTGCCCATAGCTGGGATATAAGTAGTACTAGGCAACGACTTGGCGACAGGTTTGAACTACGAACATCTCAAGATGGTGGACGATCCAATAGTAAGGCCTGAGATGACAGCAGAACACATTAATACCCAGGTACAGGCAGACGTGAAATTGTATAACATGTTTAATTCTCCCTCTATCCAACAGATTAAGAACATTCCGACAGATTTTGCTGACTCTTCTCCCGACGAGAAACATGGGCTTACAGTGACAGAAGCAACTGAGCGAGAAGAGGGGCCTCATGTACCAGCGCCCACGGATACCCAAGAGTCTGGAGTGACGGCAGATAAGTACTTGTGGCATGGCAAGGTACAATGTTCACAGAACCGGCCAGAGATTCCCCAGACGTCAGAGGTATGTGAGGTATGTGCGGAGGTTCTAGTGCCCTCTTTGATCCAAGCCAGGCTAATGGATATAGTCGGCTATGGATATTACAGGCTCATGAAAATTATTCCTAAGTTAGCCAAATATTTCTTAGCGGTATTTTGTATTATTCTCGTGTGTGCTCTAAGCAAAGATCAGTGGACGAACCGCCAGATGATGGCTCCTATGAACATCGTGGAGAGACACAAGGGATTGGAGACCCGCCCTATGAGTATTGCAGTAGAAGAAGGGACCCAGAAGGTGATTGATGATACAGGGAGTAGGAGAAATGTTTTAATGAGTGACTGTTCCCGACAGGCTGACACCCCCGCGTAATTGCTGAACCTGGATTCAACATTATACGGAACGTTGGAAGCCTGACGGTGGAAGAGCGAACACAATCTTCAATGTACAAGCAGTCCTGTTGGGACAAGGTGTGGGCCTAGTAAGCAGTTATGCTTTAAGTACAGATTTAAAGACTATTGCTGTTACTCCGAATCATCAGTCCCCGGTATTCCAGATCTCTGTCTCCCTGAAGGACTGCCAAACCGGTGAAAAAAAATGCCTTCTGCGACCAGCCACCAACGGTGCCACGACTCGGGGAGGTGTCTATTCACCCCAGATCGAGCCTCTGTATATCCTTACCCAAGACACGTAAGATAATTGTGCCTCTGTCGGGCATCCCAGTAAGGTTTCTGGAAGTCACATCAGGCAGGTCATTGCCTATGATCTTCGAGCTTTCCTTGTGCCAGATTCTCCTATTAAGGCAGTTTTGCAGACAGGACATCCTCGCCACATTAGTCCATTGTTTATGTGCGTCTGTTTGGTTTTGTACTAACGTACTAATTTGGTTTGTTTTCTCCTTTGTAGAAACCCAAACCAAATTCCTTTTTGGTGGGGAGGTGTTACGAATCCGATTCCATCGTCGGAGCATGGAGCAGCGACGTCAACGCCATCTGTGAGTCCGCTCCCGAAACCCCCACAAATTGGACGACGCCATCTAGTAGTGCCAGGATTATACCAGCAAGAGGCGCTAGATTCCTGTCTTAGTCAGCTCGAGAGGTAGCTGGTGCTGACCTCTGGTGAGGTGGTGCTTAGAAAATCAGCACCATCTAATGAAGGAGGAATTGTATGTCTATGTCAGAGTACGTAAGTGTTGTTTCCTAGTGTCCCAGTGTACTGATGACGTGTCTGTATCCACAGAGTCGACGTAGAGCTGCTGTGGTACGAGGACAGTCAGTCTACCCAGGGCAGCCAATGTCTCTCTACTCCATTCTGCTTTATGGAAGCAGTGAGCCGCCGCTGGAGAAGAACTGTGAAGTGTTCTACTATCTGCCTGTGAAGTGGCAGTGACGGAATTCGGCGTACCCGGGACTGGCTAACGGAAGAGACGACTGACAGTTAAGGTGCTACGGAGGAGTGTAACCAGCGAGTTGCAAGAAGCTCCTGCCCAGGGTTCGCTACCCTGGTATTTGTACGTGAAGAGGCCCAGCAGCGCGAGGCTGATATTCTCTGCCAGCTCCAGGCTGGAGAGTGATTGTGGGTGTGCACGAAGAGCACCTAGTGAGACTGTTTTGGCTGGCTCGTGGCCAGGGTAGACTCGTTGGTGTTTCCCAGTACTGGTTGAGGACGGTATTGTGTTGAGGAAACACGGTTGCTGACAAGACTACATCGATCGAGCATTGAATAGCGCTTGGTGTCCTAAGAGAGAGACACTTGTGTACATATTAAGTGTAGTAATACTTCTTCTAGGATTATATATGAGGTGATGGGAAAGTGATTATATCTGAATATATTGATAATTAATGAAGTGTAGTATTCAATGCACCTCCTCCAGTGTGTTTTGCTTGCATTAACGAGCTCACTCCTTGAAAGCCATTACTAACTTGGGGTCGGATACCAGAACTTTAGTACCACCAGAAAAGAACCCGGTTGCACCCCATTGTAGTCGTAACATCATGTACACCACCATCCACACACCCTAGGCCAACAACCACCACCGGGTCAGCAGGTGGCAAGGGAACCTCCCACACCCACTCCATCACGAGGTGGCAGGTCCTGCGCCACCAACGGGGGAAAATCCTCGTCCCGGGACAAATTTATAGGTGCAGCCGCGACCTCAGTGCAATCAGCTGCCAGATGCCCCTCAATGCCACAACGAAAACATTGTCGAGGCTGTCCCGCGTAGAATGCCCGCATAGTGTAGCCCATCTTGGTCACCGCGGAGGGAACAGGAGACTTGAGCCTCAGGCCGAGAGTCCGGGCCCCACACGAGACACCACGCCACCTGCCGGCAGAGACGGAGTTCATCCGGATGGAAACGACAGTCCCAAACTGGCCAAAATACCGTCGAAGCAAAGCCTCCGTGAATTCAAATGGCACACCATGCAGGGTCACATACGTCACTATACGTCATACGTCAGAGAAAGTGACGGTACCACCGTCCCCAGGGAGAGGAAGAGAGTGCCCATCGTAAGGGGCCACAAAGTCTCTATAACAGCAGCGGAGTTGAACTTAACAAGTGCCCGATGGGTGGACAACAGTTGGAGCCCGTACACATCTGCAACACGCACACGCAGCATATCCAACAGGACAATCTCAAGGGCTAGGTAAGACGCACGTCCAGAAAATTCCAGACCCACGGTCTCAGAGCGGCGAATAGGGGGGATGGGGGTCCCCATGGCGCCGACGCAACAACAACACCCACCCACACGGAACGCCTAGTAACGAGTGGGGAGCGCTCGGCGACCACGTCTAGATCCCCTGGCGGTCAGGCCAGCAAAATCATTTGCTCTGAAGTGGTGGAAGTGGAATGCTTACAAAAGTGAAGGTATTTGATTCCAGAGGGTGTGGACGTGCCTGATCACTACTCACTTTCCACTTAGTAATTGGGGCAGATCAGCTTATTCCAACTTCGTGCTCAATTGATCTTGTGCCTTGCTTGCTAATGCTTTCAGCAGAGAAAAATGATTTTCAAGTAGCTCGCAATGCATGCAGATGCGTCGATAACTGGGTGTTGTTGCAGGTTCCCCCGTTATTGCAACACTCACGGCCAACAGAGACCACATCAGCTTTCTGGAAGACCTGTCTCTAGGAGTGGTGGGAGTAGACTGAGAAGCTCAACTGACAAAATTCTGCAACAGCTGTTTCGTACTCTGCACGCTTCATGTTGAGCCGTACCAGGTGCTGGGTAGTACGGGGTGGTGGAGCATGACAGGTGGAGTATCCGTCGAATGTCTGGTCTGGCCTGTCGTAGAGGTGGACTTCCAGTGTAATGACGTTGAAGGTGAGTGGAAGAGGCAGTTTCACTGTTATGCAGGGGATTTATGTGACAGTATATATAAAATAATATATTATTCACTTACATTATATAGTATAATTTTGAAGTGGGGGTATAAAACCCCATAGTTATGTGTTAGGTTAAGGAAAATTAGATTACGTTAATGGTTTTAATATAGTGTATCTTATCACTTTTCTAAGAATTTGAGGTAAAATGGAGTTCAGATCCAGGTATATAAGGTTAGGTTAAGATTAGTTAAGTGGAACTGACGTAGAGAAAATGTCTATTAATAACACATTTCCATTAACCCAGGTAATAGAGGTTAGGTTGGGAAAGGTTGGCTGTATTGATGTAATACCAATGTCCAAAAAATTTACCGGCTAAGAATAAGATGCAATATTGAATCAAGATCCTAATATCAGAGGTTAGGTCCAGGGCGGTTAGGCTCATGCAAAAATAACACTTCCCCCCAAAATACGGCCCATTCAACATTAGGTCAAAGCAGGTTAGGTTCAGCCCGCCGAATACACGACGAAACTACGACGTTGCTACAATATTCGACCAAGTTTTAACACCTTCTAATAAGTTGTAACAACCAATATAGTAAGTTGTAATAACGTTTTAATACGGTATAAAAAGTTATATCAAGATGCAACAACTTTGTTACAAGTTGTAACAGGCGGAAAATAGGGAGAGTTACGTTTTGTGTCTGCAGATAGGGTGGCCGAGTCCATGTCCAAAAAAAAACACATTGCAGGAATATTGAACAAAGATCGAGGCAGGTAAGGTGCGAGATGTTCGCCTACTGGGGAATAACACTAATACAAGTGACCTCAGTCAGATATCACTGACAACAAACAAGTGCTCTAATGACAGCTTATTACTTTATGACTGCAGTAGTTGGCGTAGAGCCGCCGCCAGAGTCCAAACCCATGGTACTCTATGATCCACTGGGCCGTGGAGCTTCTATACCTGCTGATTGCAGTTGTCAGAGCAGCTCTAGGGGGTCTCACACCAAAGTATTTATATTGGTGTGTGTGTGGCTATGAAATTGGCTCGAGTCCAAGTATCCTGAGCAACATGTGTGGTCCACGTAAGGCAGAATTAATTAACAGGGACAAGGGTCTTATAAATTGTGAACGGAAAGGCACTTGTAGTTTAAACAATAACATTTATTCATAAAACTTAATAATAACAATACAAGGCAACACTAGCTTAACGTTACATTAAAGTCCGTAGTGGTGCTGTCAACACTATACAAGCCGGTATAATCGAACTTCCTGTTCAGACCGCTCGTGGTTCCAGCATTAACTAAACTGAAAACAGTGGGCGACCACTCAGACGCAAGTAGCAGTTCGTAACGACTGCGGCAAAACAATATATTAACAACAACAATTAAAGACGCAACTGACAGACCTGTCACAGAGACAGTCCTCCGTGCAACACTTCGTTAATTACGTTAAAGCTCGTCTCCCAGGACGGCAGTCAACACAATTACGTTACAACACTATGGCAAACACAAGACAATTGATCAAAGCAATTTCCATCAAAACAAGTTTCAACACATTTACGTAAATTAGGAACACGAATTACGTTAGTCACTGTCTCCTGGACAGTCATACAAAAGAAAGGTAAGTTACGTCAACTACAATATGTCCACACAGACAGTCAAGCAACCAAACAAGGCTTAACGAAGTCATTTAAGCAAACAACGGGTGGTTAGCAATCAGTGAGTAACCGCACTAGTTACTGTCAAACTGACAGTCACTTAACTCACAAAGAATTACATTAACACTTGGCCGATCACTGAAATCGTTTGACGACCACTGATTAGTCAACACGTTGCAAATTACCTCGCACAATTACTGATGGTAATTAAAAACACTAATTACCATAACACTGACTTCACTTAATAATCAAAAATCATCACAGCACCCGGTCATGTAGACCAACACAATACAGGTGTAAATACAGTGCTTAACCACAGCACTGAATGACACAACACAACACTGTCACTAATAAATGACAAATAATAATACACAGAAATAAATGGGTAATCACCCCCTAACTTTAACAATCTGCTTGTCTCCTGGAATGAAAGAAAAGAAGACATACACGGAAATGGTTAATTACAGTGACGGTATATATTTATACCACACCAAACAATACACACAAATACTAAATGTGTAACAAAGTGTAAGATTACGAACACACTCAGGTCAGTTTACAGTTATCACACAGACTGGGTGTAACTGCCTTTATCTATCGTGCTTCCCCGCTTGTGGATCTTCTTCCCGTTGTAGGATTACGAAGAAACAACAGACCGTCAGGCTGACTTAATTCTCAGCACAAAGGAATAATGCACTTCGGATGTAATGATACATAAATTTTATAACTTGAGTACTCACTTTGAAAATACCGGTATACATTGACCAGCCTTTCACACTCACTATGATTCCGCTGTTGATTGAAGATCGAACATTATCCAGGCAGCCGGTGGTAGGTCCTCTGCACAGGGGCCACACGGGTGAAGGTGAGGTGGGGGCGGCTCGCTTCCCAGTGAGACTGTAAGGCTGGCGAAAGCGGGAAGCCACCGGGCCACAAAGACGAGAATTGCTTGCTCCAAAGATGGTGGGTGGAGGCAGGGGCGCATTGCCGCGCACAGCAAGGTGAGAATTAGAGCGGCGTGCTCTGCTGGTGGAACACTGGTGGAACGAGATGGGCACCACAGGTTAAGCACAAACATTTGGGTTTTCGATCTGGAAGATGCTGTGTATCGAATTTACTCAGTTTCTATGATCGAGCCACAGAGATATTACAGGAAAGAGATGGTTGGGTTGACTGCATCTATCTGGACCTAAAAAAGGCTTTCGACAGAGTTCCACATAAGAGGTTGTTCTGGAAACTGGAAAATATGTTAAACAAGCTACGAGGATGAGGGAAGGGGACGTTCCCTCCATGCTAGATTTGATATTTACCAGGAAGGAGGAAGAAATATGTGACATTCAGAACCTTCCTTCCTTGGGTAAAAGTGACCATGTCTTTTTGGGAATAAAGTATGCAATGCGTGATAATCTGGAAGAAAATATGAAGGTTGATGCAATTGAAAAACCTGACTTTAGGAGAGGACATTATGGCAACCTTAGAATTTTTTTTAGTGAGTATAATTGGACAGACTTGTTGCTATAGGCAAGGAAGTAAATGAGATGTATGTAAAGTTTTGTGAAATATATGATAAAGGCACAAAAAAAATGATACTAAAACAGAGATGCAGAACTAGGAAACAGGATTGGTTCAACAGAAAGTGCGAGAGGGCCAGAGACCAAAAGACACAAAAATGGAATCAATACAGGAAGAGGCCAAACCCCCAAACATACCAGCGATACAAAGATGCGAGAAACAACTACACGGCAGTGAGGAGAGAGGCAGAAAGAAATTTTGAAAAAGGGATTGCAGACAAATGTAAAACAGAACCAGGTCTATTCTATAAATTCATTAACAACAAATTGCAGGTAAAGGATAATATTCAGAGGTTGAAAATGGGAAATAGATTCACGGAAAATGAAAAGGAAATGTGTGAAACATTAAACGAAAAGTTCCAAAGTGTATTAGTACAAAATGAAATCTTCAGGGAACCAGATACAATAAGAATTCCAGAGAACAACATAGAGCACATAGAGGTGTCTAGAGACGAAGTGGAAAAAATGCTCAAGGAGCTAAATAAGAACAAAGCAGTTGGTCCAGATGGAGTTTCACCATGGGTTCTGAGAGAATGTGCACCTGAGCTCAGCATTCCACTTCAACTGATTTTTCAGGCATCCCTGTTTACAAGAGTTGTAGCTGATGTGTGGAAAAAGGCTAACATAGTTCCAATCTACAAAAGTAGAAGCAGGGAAGACCCCCCTTAATTATAGACCGGTATCATTGACAAGTGTAATAGTCAAAATATTGGAAAAGTAATTAAAACTAAATGGGTAGAACACCTGGAGAGAAATGATATAATATCAGACAGTATGGTTTTCGATCTGGAAGATCCTGTGTATCGAATTTACTCAGTTTCTATGATCGAGCAGCAGAGATATTACAGGAAAGAGATGGTTGGGTTGACTGCATTTATCTGGACCAAAAAAAGGCTTTCGACAGAGTTCCACATAAGAGGTGGTTCTGGAAACTGGAAAATATTGGAGGGGTGACAGGTAAGCTTCTAACATGGATGAAAATTTTCTGACTGATAGAAAAATGAGGGCAGTGATCAGAGGCAGTGTATCGGACTGGAGAAATGTCACAAGTGGAGTACCACAGGGTTCAGTTCTTGCACCAGTGATGTTTATTGTCTACATAAATGATCTACCAGTTGGTATACAGAATTATATGAACATGTTTGCTGATGATGCTAAGATAATAGGAAGGATAAGAAACTTAGATGATTGTCATGCCCTTCAAGATGACCTGGACAAAATAAGTATATGGAGCACCACTTGGCAAATGGAATTTAATGTTAATAAATACCATGTTATGGAATGTGGAATAGGAGAACATAGACCTCATACATCCTATATATTATGTGAGAAATCTTTAAAGAATTCTGATAAAGAAAGAGATCTAGGAGTGGTTCTAGATAGAAAACTATCACCTGAGGACCACATAAAGAATATTGTGCGAGGAGCCTATGCCACGCTTTCTAACTTCAGAATTGCTTTTAAATACATGGATGGCGATATACTAAAGAAATTGTTCACGACTTTTGTTAAGCCAAAGCTAGAATATACAGCGGTTGTGTGGTGCCCATATCTTAAGAAGCACATCAACAAACTGGAAAAGGGGCAAAGACATGCTACAAAGTGGCTCCCAGAACTGAAGGGCAAGAGCTACGAGGAGAGGTTAGAGGCATTAAATATGCCAAAACTAGAAGACAGAAGAAAAAGAGGGGATATGATCACTACATATAAAATAGTAACAGGAATTGATAAAATCGAGAGTGAAGATTTCCTGAGACCTAGAACTTTAAGAACAAGAGGTCATAGATTTAAACTAGCTAAACACAGATGCCGAAGAAATATAAGAAAATTCCCTTTCGCAAATAGAGTGGTAGACGGTTGGAACAAGTTAGGTGAGAAGGTGGTGGAGGCCAAGACCATCAGTAGTTTCAAAGCGTTATATGACAAAGAGTGCTGGGAAGACGGGACACCACGAGCGTAGCTCTCATCCTTGTAACTACACTTAGGTAATTACAAGGGGATGGACAGCACAGTGGGCGAAATATAACAGAGTCCACACAGTCCACAGTTTTACTTTAATTCACTCAGAATGTTGAACTCAAAGAATGGGAATCGCAATCCTAGATTTCTTGTACACGGTTTACTTAACATTATGGTGACGGATCGCCCTTAAGATTGCAAATGAACACGGATCAAATACTACAGTCCTGATGCACCTGTAGGCGAACATGTGTGGAGTGGAATTACTCTTTCTGAATCATTTATCTCGGGAAAATATATATCTAATGACGTCAGGCGAATATAGGATTCTGCGACGATAACGCATAGACGGGAATAGATATGCTTGAGCTTGCTGAACTTTGCGTTTAGACGGGAAATTACCCTGACTTTGGCTGAAGTCAGGACAAAGCGTCTTCCCAACACAGGATCACTCCTCAGAATGCTCGTTCCTAAGGCGGGAAGGTGCGGCTGCGTCCCCTGGTCTTTTGAGATGGCCAATGAGATGGCAGCATCTTGGAGGTCCAGTAGTGCCTCGACCAATAAGAATCACCTGCCGGTGATGCTTCCTCTAAGCCAGAAAAACCGTTAAAACTACCCTTTACTCCTAGGTATCTTGACTCCCAGGGCACTGGCACACAAATATAACTTAATGCTATAACTATTTTCTCAGTAATACTACGGCGGCCACCGTAAGTTTTCTGGACAGCTGTGTCTGCATTTCAATGACACCCAATTTCGACCTTCTAGCTCCTATTAAAGAAGGTATAATTTCGTGCACTCCTGTGCACTCTCTGAAAATATTTGAAAGCAAAATAATGATCTGCTTCTTCTATCAATCATGTGTAAGCTGTACATAAGGTACAGGTACAGGGTGGCCGAGTTGATGTGTAAAAAAGCACACTTTCCAAATAATAGAGCTATAATATTGAACATAGATCCAGAAAGGTTAGGCACGGACAGTTTGGTTTATATCCAAAATCCACACTTTCCTAAGTATACATTGTATCAAATCATAAGTCTCAGGTGGTAGAGTGTTGATAATATGAGGAAAAGTACCCAGTAACAACACACTCCTAAAAATATATTCGCCAAAATCAGCGAAAAATTTTGATCAAAATCATGGCTGAGGGCACGGTCGACATCAGCCACAGCTCAGAATGGAAGCAAGTCGACGAAGAACTCTGTAGGGTAAGGCAGGTCCTAGTCAACAACGGCTTCTCCAATGGTTTCGTGGAAGACATCATAAGAAGGAAAGTGAAACGCCATGCAACCTATGAAGAGACAACTAACACAACACCTATACCCCCTATTAGACTATTTTACAGGAACTTCTTTTCCACAGCCCATAAAACGGAGGAAAGGGTCCTGAAAGATATTGTCAGTAGAAACGTTATCCCTCCAGACAAAAATCAGAGGATACAACTGACGATTTACTATAAAACCAGAAAAACGGCCAGCCTACTCATGAGAAACTCTCCAGACACAAAACAGAACGCTTTAAAAGAGACCAACGTCGTCTATGCCTTCAAATGCCCTCTTGGGGACTGTAAGCCTAAAAAAAACAGTATATATCACTTCCTTTTGTCCGGTCGTGATGGTCAAGCGGATTAAGGCGTCCCTGTACATACCAGTTGCGTTGCTCCTGGCAGTATGGGTTCGAGTCACTTCTGGGGTGTGAGTTTTCAGTTACATATATATATATATATATATAACTGAAAACTCACACCCCAGAAGTGACTCGAACCCATACTCCCAGATGCCACGCAACTGGTATGTACAAGACGCCTTAATCCACTTGACCATCACGACCGGACAAAATGAGGTGATAGCCGAGGCTATTTGAACCACCCCACCGCCGGCACTCGGATAGTAATCTTGGGCATAGCATTTTACCAAATCACCTCATTCTTTGGGGCACACGTGAGGAACACAAATGCGAACAAGCCTGAATGGTCCCCAGGACAATATGCAACTGAAAAACTCACACCCCAGAAGTGACTCGAACCCATACTCCCAGATGCCACGCAACTGGTATGTACAAGACGCCTTAATCCACTTGACCATCACGACCGGACAAAATGAGGTGATAGCCGAGGCTATTTGAACCACCCCACCGCCGGCACTCGGATAGTAATCTTGGGCATAGCATTTTACCAAATCACCTCATTCTTTGGGGCACACGTGAGGAACACAAATGCGAACAAGCCTGAATGGTCCCCAGGACAATATGCAACTGAAAACTCACACCCCAGAAGTGACTCGAACCCATACTCCCAGATGCCACGCAACTGGTATGTACAAGACGCCTTAATCCACTTGACCATCACGACCGGACAAAATGAGGTGATATATATATATATATATAAATATATATATATATATATATATATATATATATATATATATATATATATATATATATATATATATATATATATATATAATGTCGTACCTAGTAGCCAGAACGCACTTCTCAGCCGACTGTGCAAGGCCCGATTTGCCTAATAAGCCAAGTTTTCATGAATTAATATATTTTCTCTAATTTTTTTCTTATGAAATGATAAAGCTACCCATTTCATTATGTACGAGGTCAATTTTTTTTATTGGAGTTAAAATTAACGTAGCTATATGACCGAACCTAACCAACCCTACCTAACCTAACCTATCTTAATAGGTTAGGTTAGGTTAGGTGGCCGAAAAAGTTAGGTTAGGTTAGGTTAGGTAGGTTAGGTAGTGAAAAACAATTCATGAAAACTTGGCTTATTAGGCAAATTTGGCCTTGCATAGTAGGCTGAGAAGTGCGTTCTGGCTACTAGGTACGACATTATATAATATATATATATATATATATATATATATATATATATATATATATATATATATATTATATAATGTATATTATTATATATATATATATATATATATATATATTATATATATATATATGTCGTACCTAGTAGCCAGAATGCACTTCTCAGCCTACTATGCAAGGCCCGATTTGCCTAATAAGCCAAGTTTTCCTGAATTAATATATTTTCTCTAATTTTTTTCTTATGGAATGATAAAGCTACCCATTTCATTATGTATGAGGTCAATTTTTTTCATTGGAGTTAAAATTAACGTAGATATATGACCGAACCTAACCAACCCTACCTAACCTAACCTATCTTTATAGATATGGTTAGGTTAGGTAGCCGAAAAAGTTAGGTTAGGTTAGGTTAGGTAGGTTAGGTAGTCGAAAAAACATTAATTCATGAAAACTTGGCTTATTAGGCAAATCGGGCCTTGCATAGTAGGCTGAGAAGTGCGTTCTGGCTACTAGGTACGACATATATATATATATATATTATATATATATATATATATATATATATATATATATATATATATATATATATATATATATATATATATATATATATATATATATGTCGTACCTAGTAGCCAGAATGCACTTCTCGGCCTACTATGCAAGGCCCGATTTGCCTAATAAGCCAAGTTTTCCTGAATTATTATATTTTCTCTAATTTTTTTCTTATGAAATGATAAAGCTACCCATTTCATTATGTATGAGGTAAATTTTTTTTATTGGAGTTAAAATTAACGTAGATATATGACCGAACCTAACCAACCCTACCTAACCTAACCTAACCTATCTTTATAGGTTAGGTTAGGTTAGGTAGCCGAAAACGTTAGGTTAGGTTAGGTTAGGTAGGTTAGGTAGTCGAAAAAACATTAATTCATGAAAACTAGGCTTATTAGGCAAATCTGGCCTTGCATAGTAGGCTGAGAAGTGAGTTCTGGCTACTAGGTACGACATATATATATATATATGTCGTACCTAGTAGCCAGAACGCACTTCTCAGCCTACTATGCAAGGCCCGATTTGCCTAATAAGCCAAGCTTTCATGAATTAATTGTTTTTCGACTACCTAACCTACCTAACCTAACTTTTTCGGCTACCTAACCCAACCTAACCTATAAAGATAGGTTAGGTTAGGTAGGGTTGGTTAGGTTCGGTCATATATCTACGTTAATTTAACTCCAATAAAAAAAATTGACCTCATACATAATGAAATCGGTAGCTTTATCATTCCATAAGAAAAAAATTAGAAAAAATATATTAATTCAGGAAAACTTGGCTTATTAGGCAAATCGGGCCTTGCATAGTAGGCTGAGAAGTGCGTTCTGGCTACTAGGTACGACATTATATATATATATATATATATATATATATATATATATATATATATATATATATATATATATATATATATATATATATGCACAACAACTATATATATGCACAACTCTCCTAAACACGAGAGTGAAGTTATACAACTTTAGAACACTTTCCCACCAGGAGACTCGAACCCTAGCCACTTGCTCTAGTGCTCTTGGGAGATAGTGGTCTTTGGTGTGTATAAATACTCCAAAATTACCATCTCTTTTAAGGGTCTGAGCGTGGTGCAGTGGGTTAAAGGCGTACCTGTTATGCCAGTTGCTGGAAGGCTTCTGTGCTGGCTAGGGTTCGAGTCTCCTGGTGGGAAAGTGTTCTAAAGTTGTATAACTTCACTCTCGTGTTTAGGAGAGTTGTGCATCATGCATAGACACAGTGTTCTCCCATATTAACAGGGACTTGATGAAAAACGTAAAAATGACCCCTCACTTGCTCTAGTGCTCTTGGGAGATGGTGGTCTTTGGTGTGTATAAATACTCCGAAATTACCATCTCTTTTAAGGGTCTGAGCGTGGTGCAGTGGATTAAAGGCGTACCTGTTATGCCAGTTGCTGGAAGGCTTCTGTGCTGGCTAGGGTTCGAGTCTCCTGGTGGGAAAGTGTTCTAAAGTTGTATACTTAACTCTCGTGTTTAGGAGAGTTGTGCCTTAAGCAGAGACACTGTGTCTTCCCATATTAACAGGGACTTGATGAAATTAACGTCTAAATGACCCCTCACTTGCTCTGGTGCTCTTGGGAGATGTTGATCTTTGGGGGATTTAAATACTCCGAAATTACCATCTCTTTTAAGGGTCTGAGCGGGTGGTGGAGCGGGTTAAGGCGTACCTGTTATGCCAGTTGCTGGAAGGCTTCTGTGCTGGCTAGAGTTCGAGTCTCCTGGTGGGAAAGTGTTCTAAAGTTGTATACTTAACTCTCGTGTTTAGGAGAGTTGTGCCTTAAGCAGAGACACTGTGTCTTCCCATATTAACAGGGACTTGATGAAATTAACGTATAAATGACCCCTCACTTGCTCTGGTGCTCTTGGGAGGTGTTGATCTTTGGGGTATTTAAATACTCCGAAATTACCATCTCTTTTAAGGGTCTGAGCGGGTTAAGGCGTACCTGTTATGCCAGTTGCTGGAAGGCTTCTGTGCTGGCTAGGGTTCGAGTCTCCTGGTGGGAAAGTGTTCTAAAGTTGTATACTTAACTCTCGTGTTTAGGAGAGTTGAGCCTTATATATATATATATATATATATATATATATATATATATATATATATATATATATATATATATATATATATATATATATGTGTGTGTGTGTATATATCACGAAAATAAACACGTGATTAAAAATGTGACAGTGTCAGATCACGGAGGAAAATTGAAACAGGAATTTCCTTAAGTACTTTCGTATATTAATACATCTTCAGAAGGAGTGGTTTTACAGGTTGAGTACTGGACATAAATAGGCTGGAAAGAATGGTGGAGTGAGGTGAGGTACAATACGTAGACACTGCAGAGGGCCTAATGGCCCATCTGATGCAGCAACCATACACAGGCCCACACGTGGATAATCATAGCATAAAATAGTAAATATTTACAATGAGTTAGTGAGACAAATGTGTTCCAATGATCCTACTTAAATCGCCCTTTAATTGATCTATTAAAAATGGATCTAAGTTATATAAGCCACTGCTAATGTTCAAATTACTTTCTTGTGTGATCTGTATCAAAGCAGATTCAATTATGTTTCTGTTATCGGTGCTTTTACAATTCGTTATTGAAGACGCCATCTCCCAATCAATTTGGTGAGCATCTTCTGACAGATGAACAAACAAAGCATTAGACAATTGGCCATGTCTTACAAAGTATTTATGTTGCGAAATTCTACATTTCAAATCTTTAGAAGTTTGCCCAACATAGAACTTATTACAGTCTTTACAAGTTATTTTATAAATGACACAATTATCACTACGAGGGCTGTTCCTAACTAATAGCTTACCAACAGTATTTTCGTAGCTAAACAATACATCTATATTAAAAAGTTTCAAGGCCTTGACAATATTCTCAAACCCAGAGAAATATGGTAAACATAACACATTTTTTGGGCGAATTCTTTCACTGCATATATTATTAAAATATGTACGACGTGCTTTTGGAAGTTTGCCGTAGCAAAGCACGTCGTACATATTATAATAAAATATGCAGTGAGAAAATTCTCCCAAAGAATGTGTTATGTTTACCATATTTTTCTGGGGTTGAAAATATTGTCAAGGCCTTGAAACTTTTTTAATATACATGTATTGTTTAATTACGAAAATACTGTTGGAAAACTATTAGTTAGAAAAAGTATCTCGTAGTGATAATTGTGTCATATATAAAATATCTTGTAAAGATTGTAATAGTTCTATTTTGGGCAAACATCTGAAGATTTGAAAAGTAGAATTTCGCAACATAAATACTCTGTAAGACATGGCCAATTGTCTAATGCTTTGTTTGTTCATTTGTCAGAAAATTCCCACTAGATTGATTGAGAGATGGCTTCTTCGATAACGAATTGTAAAATTACTTTCAATAGGAACATTATTGAATCTGCTTTCATACAGATTACAAAATTACGTAATTTGAACATTAGCAGTGGTTTGTATAATTTGGATCCAATTTTGATTGATCAATTAAAGGGCGATTTGAGTAGGATCATTGATACACATTTGTCTCACTAATACCGTGTTAATACTCACTATCTTCATAATATCAACGTATGGGCCTATTGGCCCATAGGATGCAGCTCCTATTTATATCCACCCAATCCCAGTCATACATTTATATAGAACCATGGAGGCCATGGTTCGAGTCTCCTAGACCCCATGCGAATGGAATGTTAGCATATTATAGAAGATGGTCTTAACATATCTAGGAAAATATTGTGCAAATTTTGGTTTGATTGTCCAAGATATGTGTGATTGTATTTGTGCAACTTGTCCAAGGATTGTAATTGTGTAAGTTGTGTATTATTTGTGCCAGTTATGTATTGGCTGTATTTTACACAAGTTGTGTAATGTTTGTATTTGTGTAATGACTGCATCTATGTATTACCTGTATTATTGCAAATTGTTTATTGTCTGTATTACTGAAAATTGTTTATTGCCTGTATTACTGCAATTTGTGTATTGTTTGTGCAAGTTGTGTATTGTTTGTGTAAGTTGTGTATCAATTGTGCATGCTTTGTAATTGTATTTGTGCGAATTGCATATTTATGCTAGTTGTGTATTTTAAGTATTTGAGCTTGTTGTGTATTAATTGTATTTATGCAAGTTGTATATTAATTGAAGTAATGGAACTTGTGCATTTGTATTTTGTGCAAATTCCATATGTTGTTATTAAAAAAATTAATACTTCCTGTATAAGCGTGAAAATGTATTTGGTTTTGTGACAGTGTGCAGACAGTTTGCGAAAATGATATTTACGAAATTTGGTAATTTTTTCGTGAAAGTGCATTTTGATTTGTACAAGCAAATGTGCAAATTGCGATATTTGTGCATATACCATACTTTGTGAAATTTTCATATTTTGTGTGGTATATGTCACATGTTGTGTGTATTTGTCATATTTTGTGTGTAAATGTCATATTTGTGTATAAAACGCATACTTTGTGCGTAAATGTGATATTTTGTGTGTAAATTATATATTTTGTTTGTAAATACCATATTTTGTATGTAATTGGCATATACTTTATGTCTAAATGTCGTATTTTTGTGTAAATGGCATATTTTGTGTGAAAATGGCATACTTTGTGCGCAAATGCAATATTGAGTGTAAATGTGTGCGTATTATGCCGTATGTATTGATTATGAGTATTCTTAGTGTATGTACAAGTGTATCATTTTGTTTATGGTGATAAGTTATTTGTATATCCTGGTACACTTTTTATCTCATATTATTATTTAAGCTGAGTTTTATTTCAATGCAACATAAACATCCTGATTTAACCATAGTAACAGTAGTTGGGTGGGTATTTAAACATGTAATTAAATATTTAGTGTGTTTAAATATATAAGGGTAGTTAGTAATATTTTTAGCCTTGCTTGAATATTATGGTTTCCTCGGTTATTGTCATGCATCAGAATAAATTAACAGAACAAAAAGGAAAGATCTATTGGCGGGTGAATGAGCTGTTGGGATACTAAAATTTTGCTCATAATACGGCTTAGGGATGGATGTGGTATAAATTACATCTGACTAAAGGGATAATGTTGACAAAAAAGGCTGTTGTCTAGGCATGTATGGTTTTTAGAGTATGTGTATGTATGTATGCATGAATGCATGTATGTATGTATGTATGTATGTATGTATGTATGTATGTATGTATGTATGTATGTATGTATGTATGTGTAACAGTTGGTCTAGGAATGGTTACACTATAAACAGTTACAGTTGCTATTATCCAGTTGAGTTGTCAGATGTATGATTCTGTAAGACATTCGGTTAAGAGCATAATAATGTTGTAGATATTTACATTACAGAAAAATGCGGTAGTTTATGGAGACTTGAATATTAAATGTTGATGTGTAGTTTTTATTTATAAAAGCGGTGTCGTGATGAAGCATACATAACTAGTATTGCAAGTTTCAATTAAATAGTTAAGATAAAAAAACGAATAATTAATCATCAATTATCTGTGTGTGTGAGATGTGGCAGTTTAGGGAACAAAAATTCAACACCTAATTGCATTAGGGAACAAACGCCGCAAATTATAAGCTGTGTGATACTAGTTGTGTATTGTTAATCTCCTTTTAAGTGTTGAAGTGTATATAAAATTTGAATGAATTTGTTGACACGAAGAATGAATTAACAAAATATATAATTTATAAGGGTTTTATAAAATATTGCGTGGGATATTTGTTGGTATAAAGCTTTCATATATTGGGGCTAATGAGGTTTTAATGAACAAATCCACAAGAGCCGTGACGAAGATTCGAACCTGCGTCCGAGAGTATCCAAGACGCTGCCTTAATCGACTGAGCTACGACATGGAAAAGGAGTTGAATCCGAAGTTCTACTGAACTAACTGGATCCTGCAGCCTCTCCGAGGCACAAACCAAGGTTTTACACAACTCCCCCCATGCACTAAAAAGAATTAAGTACACTTAGCATTCAAGATAGTATTTTTGAAATCAATCTTATGATGGGACTAAAGCTTCTGCGTGATAACAAAACCAACATTGTGTCAGTTGAACTGTTAAAACACATACGTAATGGTACCAGCGAGTCTAAATGGATTAAAAAAAACAGCCACTCATATTAAAATGATGGGACTGCACGATGTATATACAGATGAAAGAGTACAGCACTTCCTTCCACCCTGGCAGATAGTACCTTTTGACATCTTAACGCCTGCATACCCCACCAAGAAACTAATCCGTCATGCTCAGCTTGCTGCTAAATTAAGCACCATAGAACACATTCACAATATACAAACTAAAAACAACATCGCACAGACCATATACACTGACAGATAACTCAATACAGCTACAGGAAGGGCTGGAAGTGCTGTTATTGTTCATTAGCCTGATGGCAGCATAATTCAAAGGAATGTAAGAATTTGTAACTGGGCAGCAACAATGCAAGCTGAATTGGTAGCAATACTGGTAGCACTTGAAATTATTGACAACACTGAAGTAGACAGTTTAACTATTTCCGACTCCCTTTCCTCACTACTGACAATAAATAGTTTGCAATCTAGTAATTAAGTGCTTGTCTCAAAAGCTAGACATAGATATATAAGCATACTTAACGAAGCGGGTAAATATAAAAATGTTGTGGATTCCTTCTCACATTGGCCTGTAGAAACAAAATGAAGTTGACCATCCTGTCTTCTTACAAATTACGTCTGAATTTGGCCGTTTGCCCGTATGGTCGAAAATGGACGTAATTTGAAAATGAAAAAATGTAAAATAAATTGAGTATTTTTTTCCAAAACAGTAAGTTAAGGGTCCTCTGGTAGGTTAAGAGGGCAGGAAATTCTCCTAAAGTTTCAAAGCGTCATGAAAACCGTTAATTGAAAGTTTCCTCTCCTAACCTTACCGAGTAAGCCAGAGGACTCAAACAGAAAACGGAACAGTACGTTATTTTCGAGAGATGATTTAGTTTCAAATTACGTCCATTTTTGGCCATAGCGCGCATACCAGCGAAAAGTGACGTTATTTTTAAGAGGACGGGTTGAGTTGACGCCCTTGCTAAGGATGCAGTAAATAAAGACAGTGTTGAACGGATTGAATGGAATCTTGAGTTATCAAATAGGTCCCTTAAAAGTGTCCTTAGATGAGAACTCCTGGATGGATTTGCAGAAAGTAGAACAGTGTAAACTGGAACTAGCAGGTCCATTGTTTATCACAATGAAATGTGTGCAGTAAAACACGTGTATTTGGCAAGTAACAACACCAGCAGACTAACAGACGTTGTCACAGCTCGTATAAGAATTGGCTACAATTATCTCTGGCAGTTGGGCTTGTACGAGGATCTAGATGAAGTAAAGTGTAAAGTGTGTGGATAAAGACAGGGACACACACTCGAACACTATATCTTGGATTGTAGTAAAATTGAGCCATTTAGAGATAAATCTAAACTCGCATTGTATGATATAGCAACCTATCTTATTACTAAGGATAAAATACCTGAAATCCTTGCACAGTATCCATATTTCGCTTCCAGCAGATAAACGACATATAAGATTAAGAAACAAGTAGTGTATTGTGAAGACTAATAATAAACAGCAGCTCCCCTATGACTCTGCAATATATCTATTGCTCAAACAATTAAGTATTAGCGGCAAGATCAACCATTAATGTGTAATGTCTTACTGTAAATATATAGCTCTTGAAATAGAACATTCTCTGTAAATATCTGACATTGTAATTATAAGGTTTGAAGGATAGATGAAATTGTTTATGTAATAATCTCCGTTGAGGTGTGATAAAGATCTTTTGTGCTCACTGTAATGCTTTTTGTACTACCGCTCACAGGATGAGTATGGGGTGCACAATAAACTAGGTGCCTCCGGCGGCAACAATCAAACAAAAAAGCACGAGGTGATTCTTTGTAGATGACGAGATTTAGTTTAATGCCGCATTAGATGGATATTCCAGGCTGCTGGTCGACGTCTTTTCAGGTAGGTGACTGGCAGAATGCTTGAGGAGCGGTGCGAGGTGGCTTAGCCTGGAGTACCTCGCACTGCCTTCCTTGTTCTTCAAAAGGGGCCAATTAGGGCACAGGGCACTGAGGGCTGGTCAATGGGCAGTCCCCTCAGGGTGGCGCGATGTCGTGACGTCACGAATACGTCACCACTGAGGCCTGTCTGTTTACACGACCGTTTGGAATAGGTCGCCTTCCTCAACCGCAACTTCACAAAAGTACCGCTTCACTCTAATATTGGACTTTCCTTCTCGCGGAGTTAACTATTGTCTCTTATACCTTGCTGTAATCGCTGAATGTGGATACCTACGACGGACATCTTGGTACCAATGGAATCCTGATGACAAGAGCTGTCACAGGATACCCACCAAGGCAGGGTCAAGTCTCGTAATAAAGGAACTCGACTTGCACCAGAGAGGACGCACTCTGGTGCACTGGCGAGGATCTCAAAATGGCGCTGGCGCTTTCTATCACACAGCTAATATAGTTATTGCTCTACATCCTTACACTTGGTAAGGTTGGTTAAGGGTAGGTGAGGTAGGGCTAATAAACTGATTAAATTAGCATGGGAACAATGAGCAAGATGCTAGTTGATACAAGGCCACATTGCACCGCCTGTGACGCTACTCACTTTTGATGACACACCGCTCTGAGATTAGACACCATTAACTAGCCCCACAATGGAGGGCTGGGAAATACTAGTCATGGACTGTTACTCCTCTGAACTGGAGAGTTTAAATTTTGCTTTGCATAAATGAAATAAATAAAATATGGGCATGATAAATATAATTGTAAGTTTAAATAATGACAATACAAATGGTGTACATATGTGGTGTGTGAGGATGTTCTGGGGGGGGGGGGAGTTAATGGGGTGTGGAAGGATTATCAGAAAGTGAGATTAAAATGAAAAGCCTGAGTGCTTGTAACGATGTTATAGGATGGGTTTTGTTGAGAATTGCATATGTGTAAAATATATGTAATGCTAACTTGGAGAATTTAACGCACATTGTGTCATGATCTTACCATCTTGGAGATGGTAATGCTAAAAGAGTAAGACACTTTGCAGTCTAGTCTCTGTGTCTTATCTCTTTTGACTGATTAAGGGGATATGAATAGGAGATAGGAGATTTCATTTATTCTACTGCTCAATAAACGATCTTTGGCTATACACTGAAAATATTAGCAACAAATATGTAATCTCTGACTGGACCCTAACATTTCTTTCTTATTGGAACAAATATGCCATTCTATAATTAGGCGAAGAATGACATGACTGAAAGCGTATAAAGTGGATGAATGGATATAAAGGGGTTATTAATAGGGTCTTCTGTAGTTTTATATAGATGACATAATTAATTAAAGTGGATGAACCTAAGGAGGTATCAACAGAGAATTTTGGAATATAAAAATCAAGGTAACTGCAGAAGGCCTATTGGCCCATACGAGGCAGCATCTATTTATATCCACTCAATCTCATTCAGATATATGTCTAACCTACGCTTGAAACAATTAAGGGATCCTTCTTCATTATGTTAGTTGTTTGGTTTACAAATCGACAACCGTGTTACCGAACCAATATGTACCCGGGTCTTTCCAAAATCCAAACTTATCTATGATATCAGAGTAATAATTTAAGGTGTAGTGAGAGAACTGTTGGATCTATGTGGAGCTCTGAAGACAGAATTGGATTCGCTGAGGGAGGAACTGAGGCAGATAAGGCACTAGGAAGTCCTAATTTTTGGAGTGCTCCAAAGGACAGGGGACTACAAAGATTTTGACAACGCCGCCTACAGCTGCCCTGAAGATATCAAATTCATTCGCCGTGCTGGAAGACGAGTGCTGTAGGGAGACTGCAGTTTACACGAGAGACAAGGCAACGAAGGGAGCGCCGGTAAAGGGAGTAGCTAAACGAATTTTGGTTGTTGGTGATTCTCAGGTAAGGTTTTTGGGGAGAGCTTTTTGTGCCAGAGATAGAGGGAACAGGTTAAGTGTATGCTATCCGGGAGCTGGAATTGAGGATATCGTAAACAACATGAAGGATATTATACCTAGAAATGGGAACAAACACATTATTTGTATTAGTGTAGGTGGAAATGATATAGGACGAGTTAGAAGTGAGGCACTGATACAGAGGTTTAAAACATCCATAGAATTATTTAGGAGCAAGGGAGGAGTCCCGATCATATGTGGCATTCTTCCAAGAAAGGGAGTTGGAAATGAATTGTTGTCGAGGGCACTTGGTGTCAATTGTCGACTGGACAAATATTGTAAATCGAATGCAATATCATTCATTGATAAGTGGGACCCATTCTATGGAAGGAATAACATGTATGCTTTAGATTGGGTCCATTTATCTTGGGCTGGGGTTGTTGGTGTTGTCAACTCGTTGGAATATGTGGTTGGAGGGGTTTGTTTAGGTTTAAGCTGTTAATAAATAGTGGTGTGGGAATGGATATGGGAAGAGGAGGCATTACAAGTATGAGTTGGCTGGGGAAAAGAATTGGTAAAAGAAACAGGGAAGAAGGGCATCAAAATAACAATACACTTAAGGTATATGACACGAACAGTATGAGTCTAACAAGCGAAATAAATGATTTAAATGCCCTTGTCTGCACAGAAACAATAGATATTATTGCACTTACTGAAACATGGATAAATATCGAAAACAGATAACTATTAGCTGAATATCAAATAAACAGATTTAAACTATTTTATATTAGACGAGGAAGGAAGGTGTAGCCATATATGTCATGTAAAATTTAAAATGTTGTCTCAAAGAGGTATTCAAAACTGAGCCACACACATAAACTATTTGGTTAGAATTAGACGACAAAGTTAAAAAAAAAAAAAAACTTATAATAGGAGTTATATACAGGCCACCAAATTCAGACAGAATATAATCAAAGCATCTATGGGATGAAATATCTAGAGCATCCAGGTCAAACAGTATTTGTGCCATGGGTGATTTTAATTTATGGATTTAAACTGATTTAACTGAACAGAGAATAATGAAGCAGAAGATTTTCTAGAATTAATAGACAAATGCTTCCTTAAGCAACACTTTAGGGAATCAATGTGGGAAGATATTGTTTTAGACTTTACCGTGTTAACTAACAGGGCGACACAAATTAATGACATCGAAATAGGGAGTGAGCTAGGGAACAGTGATCACAAAGAAATCAGATTTATCATAGAATGGAATAGATTTGTTGGATAAAATTCTGTTAAAGTGCCAAATTTCAGAAAAGCTGATTTTAATGACCTTAGACATTTTTTGGGTGTATATTGTGGTTGGTGTTTTCGTTGATCCTTCTTTATGGACAACCCAACCCAAAGCTCAGTAGAGTGCTTATACTTTACCAGGAGATAACACTGGGCGCTTCTGGCTCTTGGAGAGGGGCGCAACGTCACACGTTTAGGGGATGTGGCTTGTTACGACCCTGGGTTCATCAGTGGAAACCAGAGGTCAAATTGAGCTAAATTAATGACTTTATATTATTTGAGGCGCTTGTCGACGTGTCTCTGTTCGTAGCTTCCTTGCCAGACGTAAGACGAATCTTGTTTCTCACAGAGCATTTAAAGACTGAGCTTGTGGTTGATTATTAATTAATAAAATAGGCATCAACTATGTTTACAAATGATTAGAAAGTATTAGTAAAGTAGATCTGAGTAAACTTGGATATAGGGCTGCTGTTCGATTAGCTGAGTAGTCGGCCGGCAGCGAGTCAGCCCGGAAGCTCTGGGACTGGAGGCTGAAGCGGCCTTCTCTGGCTGGCGTTGTGGTGTAAACATCTCTACTGTGTTGCTCTGCATCCCTCTCCCCTTCCTCCTACTTCTCTCCTTTACCTTATCCTGTGTCTAGTTTACCAAGCTAAGTAATGTGCTGTATTCTCGTTTTCTGGCATAAGTGTGTATTAATGTGTATAGTATTAATGTGTATTATTTAATTAGGGTATCACTAGTGTTTATATTGCTAAGTTACTCTAAGAGGTCCCAGTGGAACCACGTGTGCTCAAGTAGTACCAGTAAGCTACCTAGAGTCCTTGCTAGTGTCCCTTGCCTAGTAGACTTTACCCTAGCTTGTGCTAATTGTAAAACCTTGTATCCTGCCTATGTGGACCAAGGCTTTTAACGTAAGATAGTGTGGTAAAGTAATTATTGTTATTGTTGTGAATATATATGGGGGTTGTTAAGAGGGTTTAATAAATAAGTTAGTTTTAAAGGAGTATCCATTCTTCCTGTGTAGGAGATCAATGATCTACCTCTAGGCTGACCTGTTCTGGAAGCCACTATAGTTATTACTGTTTTATATTTTTATTGGGGGCCAGACCTATATGATCTCCATTACTTGTGATACATCTTAACTCTAACTGCTGACCCTACACCATAATAATACTAGATCCCCCATAGCAGCCAACATTTATAACAAGTGGTTGGCTTGACCTGGAGGAACGTGGTAATTGTAAAAAATTTGATTTTTGAGTGCCAAAACTAAAAATTCTTGTTTTCCGCAGAACGGTTGTGTGTTAGCCTAGGGCCCAGCTCATCTAGCAAAGGATACATCTTGCACTGACTGGACACCCAGCTGGATCCCTTCACGATTGAGGTAAGTGTGGCCTTGTGTTAGGGGCCGTGCAAATTTTTGTTTTTCTAATTTTTATTTTTTTATTTTTTATTTTGCTAGGAGCTAAATTTATTAGTGATGGCATCTAAAATGCAGGAACTGGCAAAGGATCCTTCAGTGGTAGAGATTAAGAAGCTCACCAAATAAAATTTAGTATTGTTAGGCAAGGAATTTAGTCTCGAGTTAAACGACACTGATAAAAAGTGGACCTTGGTGAATGAAATTTTATGGCATTGTATAGACCAAGAAATATTGCCAAGTGATACAATTTTATGCGAGCCCAGTTCAGGGGAAAGTGTAGTAGTAAGTAAGTAAGTAATTATCAAAAGAAGGCACCAAACCGGGAAGGCTATGTAGCACCATCAAATGCGCAGAATAATCAAAGGGCGCTAAATATCACCAAGGATGCCAATACGAGAACAAAAACGCATAAGGCGAACGATATCAAAAGTATCTGAGTCACGAAGAATTCTATCGAGGGACAGGTGACCGCGAGGGGCGGTCGGAAAGCAAGACACACGCTCGTCCTGGAAGTCAGGACATTCAAGAAGGACATGCACGACCGTAAGAGGGACAATGCAACTAGGACAATAAGGAGCAGGGCGGCGCTCCATCAAGTGACCATGGGTTAAGCGAGTATGGCCAATACGCAACCTCGCCAGAGCTGTTTCCCATCGCCGGTTACGGTGGTAGGAGGACGGCCACGAGGAAACACAACATTTAAGAGTACGTAGTTTGTTACCAGTAACAGACGACCAAGAAGCCTGCCAACGGGAAAGGACGGAGGAATGGATAACCCGGTAAAAGTCGGAATATGGAATACCTTTACGAGAGATGGGACAAGAGCGGACAGCTTCCTTGGCGGCAGCATCCGCACGCTCATTAAAAGACACACCAATATGGCTGGGAATTGAAGGCACTACGAGAGTCAACAACAACTACAAAGGAAGACTGACAACGAGAAAGCAGGAGGCGAAGAGCATAGAGAATAGCATAAAGTTCCGCTGTAAAGATGCTAGTCTCCGGAGGTAAGCGACACATAAGTGCGATCAGGAAAAACAACAGAGTAGCCAACACCGTCCGCAGACTTAGACCCATCGGTGAAGACAGAAACGGAACGGGAGTGAGAAGAAAAGTGCTCAAGGAAAAGCTTTTACCCCGTAGGAGGGGTAAAAGCTTTAGTGATACGGGTCAAGGAAGTACAAAACCACAGAAGAGGGACTCTCCATGGGGGCAAAGAAGGAACAACACGAGGAGAAACATTAGAAATACGAACGGAAAGAGAATCCTGGAGGCGAGATAACCGGACAGAAAGAGGGAGGTGGTGAAGAGGAACAGGAACCGCAGGAGGGGTAAAAGTTAAAGCACGACAGAGGCGAGAGGAAGGATGTTGTAAGGACCACGCAAGATAGCGAAGACAGTAGCGATCACGGCGGTCCTGGAGAGACAGGAAGCCAGTGTCAACATACAAGCTAAGGACGGGAGTCGAACGAAAGGCACCAGAACTGAGGCGCAACCCAGTATGGTGCAAAGCATCAAGACAGCGAAGAGTAGAAGGAGAATCAGACGAGTAAGCAGGGCAACCATAATCGAGCTTAGACAGGACGAGAGAGGAATGTAAAGCAAGGAGAGTGCGCCTATCTGCCCCCCAAGAAGTATGGGATAAGACCCGAAGGAGGGTAAGGGCCTTAGAGCACTCAACACGGAAGTAAGAGATATGGGGAGACCAAGACAAACGAGTGTCAAGGAATAACCCCAAAAGCTTCGCGGAATCTTTGTATTCAAGGGGATGACCATAAAGTGACAAAGAGGGACGAAGAACGACCCGTTTCCGCGTAAAAGTCATGGCACAAGTCTTAGAAGTAGAGAACTTGAAGCCATGATCGGTGGCCCAAGACGACACGGCATCAATTGCAAGTTGAAGCCGGCGCTGAAGGAGAGGCGAATCATCACCCTGACAGCAAAGGGTAAGATCATCGACATAGAGAGCGGAGAAGACACCAGAAGGAAGAGAGGAAAGAAGACCATTGAGGGCAACCAGCAAAAGAGTAGTGCTCAGAACACTACCCTAGGGAACACCTTCGTATTGCTGAAAAGAGGCAGAGAGAGCGGTACCAAGGCGCACCCGAAAGGAACGACGAGAGAGGAAGCTGCGGAGAAAGAGAGGGAGATGACCACGAAGGCCAAAAGAATGAAGTTGAGATAGAATATGATATCGCCAAGTGGTGTCGTAAGCCTTTTCCAGAGGCTTTTCAAAAAGGACGGCAACAACGGAGGTCTTCGCAGCAAAAGCAGTATGAATATAGACCTCCAAGTTCACCAGGACATCTGTCGTGCTGCGGCACTTGCGGAAACCAAATTGAGAAGGGGAGAGGAGGTGATGGTGTTCCAGGAACCACATCAGACGAACGTTAACCATACGTTCAAAGAGTTTGCAGACACAACTTGTGAGAGCAATAGGGCGAAAGTCCTTAGGGGAAGTACCCAGAGACCCCGGTTTGCGAACAGGGAGGACAACGGCATCGAGCCAGTCCTCAGGGACTGACGACGACTCCCAGATCCGATTATACAGACTCAGTAAATACTGAGCCGTGCACGGAGGGAGATGGTGAAGCATCTCATAATGAATACCATAGGAGCCCGCTGCCGTAGAACCGCAGAGGGCCAGGGCAGAACGAAGTTCAGAGAGAGAGAAGAAATCATTATAGGGAAGCTGAAGACGAGTGCAGAAATCTAAAGGACGAGACTCAAGGACAGGTTTACAAAGAAGGAAAGATTGGGGAAGATGAAGACCAGAGCTAACAGAAGAAAAGTGGGAACCCAGTACGGAAGCGACCTGCAACGGGTCGGCTACAAGAGTATCATGGAGGTGAAGGACCGGTGAAACATCGGGAACGAACTTACCCGCTATCTTGCGGATACGCTTCCAGATCTGGGCCAGAGGAGTTTCGGACGTAATTGTTGAGACATAAGATGCCCAACATTCACGTTTAGCCGTACGGATGGCCCTACGGGCCATCGCACTCGCTTTCCGAAAGAAAAGAAAAGAATCGGTCGTCTGCCTACGGCGGTGCCTCTTCCAGGCTGCACGCTTACAGCGGACAGCCCGAGCACAGTCCGCATTTCACCAGGGAACGGAGAGGTCAGAGAGAGCAGCACTGAGGGTAAATAGGGTCCAGTCTGCCTTAGCAAACTGCCACCTAGGGAAAGAGAGGGAAGGGCGAAAAGAGAAAAAGGAAACAAGGATGGGGAAATGATCACTTCCCTGGAGGTCATCAAGAACCTGCCACGTGAAATCTAAGTAAAGAGAAGAAGAGCAGAGAGAAAGATCAAGACAAGAAAGGGTGCGAGTCCGAGAGTCCAAATGAGTGGGCTCACCAGAATTCAGAAGAGACAGGGAAGAAGAGAGGAGAAACGGCTCAAGAAGGCGACCCCGGGTATTCGTCAGAACGTCACCCCAAAGAGAATGACGACAATTGAAGTCACCCAGCAGGAGCACAGGCTCCGGCAAGGAGTCTAGGAGGTGTTTCAAATCAGGAAGAGAAAGCGGGACACTCGGGGGGAGATAAATGGAACAAACTGTGTACCATTTCCCCACAAAGATACGAGCAGCAGAACAATGGAGAGGCGAAGGAAAAAGTAAAGGAACAAAGGGAACATCAGCACGAATCAAGAGAGCAGAAGAATTAGAAGCCCCAGCAACGGCTGGGGGGGGGGGGGGAGAGAAAGGAATAGCCACGAAAACGACCAGGACGAGCACCAAGCATCGGCTCCTGGAGACAGACACAAAGGGGCGAAAACCGCGAATCAGAAGTTGGAGTTCGAGGAAATTGGCGTAATAACCTCGAACGTTCCATTGAAGAATGGACAACGACGAGAAGAGAAAGGACAAAAACAGAGAACAAGGAAGAAACAAAGGCGAAAGAGCAACAGAGCACGTTAAAGAATATCAGGGTCGGGATCAGGGTCAGCAAAGTCAGGGTTAGGGGGCATGGGTAAACTGAGCAAAGACAGAGGGAAGGAAATGGGAGAACAGATCAGAGGTGGGCGGGCAGGGTCCGGAGGAGGAGGAGGAGGAGGAAGAGGAGGAGACAACGGAGAGGAGCAGTCAAGGACAGCAGCAGGAAGAGGGGGGGTAGAAAGAGGTTAGCGCACCTCAGCAAGGGCAGCAACCGAGAGGGAAGCGGGGGCTAAAGAAACCTCCATAGCAGGAACAGGGGGCGCAACCGCCGAAATGGGAGGGGAAGGAGCGAGAGAGGCAGAAGTAGGGGCCGAGGAAGAAAGCGAAACCTTCTTACCCGCCGGGGAGGAGGAAGGAGAGTAGCCAGGCTTACGCTTCTGACTTAAAGAGACAGGTGTCCCAGCAACCACGTACTGGGCAACGGATTCTAGCGTCTCAACAGGAGAAGCTGAACGAGAGCACACATGACGACCGTTTGGAGAGCGATGGACATCAGCCCGCACCGACAGGCGGCGGGGAGAGTCAAGAAACGGAGGGGAAGGATGGGAAGGAGGAACGGGGGGAGACGAGGAAGAAGACACAGGAGACACAACAGACCGGGTAGAAAGAAGGGGAACCCCAGACAGAGGACCAGGAGGTGGATCCTTCGGGAGAGAACCCAAAGGAACAGAGGAGGGGGCAGTGGGCGTATCAGGGTCCAAGGCCCGGAAACGGTTGTGAGTCTGAGGAAGGTGGGAAGGACGAGGAGAGGAAGAGCGCAACACGCGAGCATAAGAGATATTAGCATAAGGCGGGAGCCGGCGAACCTGGCGTCTCGCCTCAGGAAAAGATAAACGCTCCCGGTGCTTCAAGTTGAGGACGGCTGCCTCAAGCTTGTAATGGACACACGCACGGGAGAAGGTAGGATGGGCCTCACCGCAGTTGAGGCAACGAGCCTGGGGAGAAGTGCACTCCGACTTAGAGTGACCTTCGCCACCACACAAAGGACAGAGAGAGACAGTCCCGGAGCAGCGGAGGGCACCATGCCCAAACCTCCAGCACTTGTTGCAGAGCCGAGGAGAAGGAATGTACTCCTGGACAGAGCACCTGGCACCAGCAAGAATGACAGAGGGTGGAAGGGTCCTACCATCAAAGGTAATCTTCACAACCCGGAGGGGTTGACGGCGACTACCACGAGGGGGACGAGTAAACGTGTCCACCTGGAGAATAGAATGGCCCTGGGGAGCAAGGATATGTCGAATATCGTCGTGGCAGTCGCGCAGGTCCCGAACACCGGTCGCAACATGGGGCGGGAGCAGAATAGTGCCAACACTGGCATTCAACTGAGCGTTCTTCGAGACCCGAACAGGGGTCTCGCCAAGGCAGGATAAGGCAGCCAAGCGGGAAGCAGCATCCTGAGAAGGAGCAGCAACGACACGTGTACTGAGACGAGTGGGGTTGAAAGTAATGGAGGCATCCACGGAATCAACGAGATGTCGATGGAGAGAGAAATCGTCAGGAGGCGCAGAATCAAGAGGGAGGAGATCAAAATATTTGGCCCACTAATCGGGACCAAACAAGGCTTGATAGGTAGCAGAACTGGAAGGAATCGAGCGAGGGCGGCCGTGACGAGGACGGCGGTGAGAACCCCCAGAGAGAGAGGGGTTAAAAGGCGCAGTAGTTACAACTAGAGATGGAGCCGCGCCAGGGGACGAGGTAGTCACCACTGGGGGCTTGGGGCTCGACCCAACCACAGAGGAGGGAGGGGAGCCAGGGGAAGGAGTCAGAGAGGCCAAAGGAGGAGCAAGGTCGGGGCCCAATGCAGCGGAGGCTACAGAGCCCGGTCTTCCAACACGGACCGACTCGGGGGCTTGGTCGCCCACCCCACGAGCCTGAGAAGGTAAAGCAGAAACAGCCGAAACAGGGGTTATCATCATTACGAAAAGGAATATTCATTCACGAATGTGCCCGCACACCCACCATGGAGCCAAAATTAGAGGCAGGACACCCAACAAGAAGCTATCGCCGATCTTGCCGGGGCCTCCTAGGGGTGCGTCGTGAGTATACGCCCCACAAACGCCACCATAAGAAACCGACAGTCCGTCGAGATCGGGTTCAGTGACGAAAGGGGGATTGACAATAAAAGGTTCCCCTCGCTCTCGACGTCGGGTACTACAGTTCTACGGGTGCAAGAGTATGCCTCCTCAAGCACCCGGGAGTCAAAATAGAAGAAGTCCAAGGAAAGAACCAGAAGAAGCAAAAGGTCGGCAGGAAACGGCAAGCAGATAGGAGAAGAGGGGGGAGAAAAACGAAACAGAAGGAAAAGGAAAAGATGCCCAGCAGAATTGGAGAGGACGGCAGCAGGAGCACAAGGCTAGAAAAGGACAGACGACTGTCCCAAGGAGCATCACACTCCGGCAGCCGCCCACTAAGCCCCACTCACGGCAACAACGAGCTGAGCGGGGAGGGGGGTGTAGCTAGTAGAAATATAGAGTTACAATTAACACTAGCCAAGTTAAGACTGGCAAAGCAAGAGGCTAGAGTAGTAGAACAAAATGCTAAAGTTGAAGAGCAAAGGCTGAAAAATGAGGCGGCAAGAATGGTACCACCAGCTACTGGGGACTCAAATCCCAGGCATTCTGATAAAAAGCATAACTTACCTGAATTTTCAGAGTCAGACCCTGAAAGATTTTTCAACCATTTTCAGAGACTAGCCATGTCCATGAACTGGCCAAGGGAAGAGTAGGTGAAAATCTTACAGGGGCGGCTTAGGGGTAAAGCACAAGATATTTTTATAAACATGCCTGACGACGAGTGTTTTGAATATGATAAAGTCAGGGAACGAATTTTGAGGGCATATGAAATTACGCCTGAAGCTCACTGCCAAGCTTATCGCAACCTTAGGCCTACTCACAACCAATCGCTCACTGAATTTGCTAATGATCAAATTAGATTGTTTAATAAATGGATTCACTCGGCTAAAGCCAAAACATACGAGGCACTCAGGAATTTAGTCTAAGTGGAACAATTTATAGATATGCCAGAGCATGTAGCACATTACATTAGAGGTAGAGTAGAGGTAGATTCTAAAATAGTGGATTTGGCCAAGATGGCAGAAAACTACCAGTTGGCGGGCAAAAGGCCCAATAAAAATAATTATACCCCACAGAGTAACAAAACTTATACCCACAGCCAGTCCAGACCAGCTCATTCTAACCCTATAAATAATGCACCTTCTGTTTCAGACATAACTAACCCTATTAAATTGTCTAGCCCCACGGCACCTAAGAGTGAACCGAAGGGCAATCCTGTTAGTAATGCCTCTTCTCCCTGACGTATCTGTTGTCACTGTAAACGTCCAAACCACATTACTAGCCGTTGTTGGCAACTGTACCCAGAAAAAAGACCCAATGCTCTTGTTGTGACACAGGGCTTGAGGCCTTCTGAAGGGTTAGGGAGTAAGACCTCCAACCCGCAGTGGTTGGATTGCTTGCCCCATTCTTATCGAAAGGGAGACTACTTTTGTCTGAGGGTTCTTCCTGGAAGGACGTGGTGATCTTCCGAGACACCGGTGCCGTCCAGACTTTAATTTTAGAGAGTGTATTGCAAGGTGCCAACACTCTCGACACTGGAGAGGTGGTACTGGTCGAGGGTGTCACTAGTGATACTCGAGCAGTACCCCTCCGTAAGGTTACCCTGGAATCTGTTTTCCACAAGGGTGTTTGTACAGTCGGAGTCACTTTGTACCTACCTTTCCCTAATGTTGATGCAATATTGGGTAATGATTTAGCAGGGGATAAGGTAGGGGACTCCAGACTGCCTATTATGTTGCCTACCCCTAAGGTTTCCCAGGATCTACCCGCTGCAGAGGATAATGTTGTGTACCCTGCATGCGCGGTGACCAGGTCTATGGGACTTAAATGTAAGGGCAGCCCTGTGCTTGCGAAGGTGGTAAATCCTGAGGACACGAGGAACTTTTCGAGTGGTGAAAGCCAAGCCAAGACCCTTGCGGACTCATTCATGGCCCGACTCGATGACGTGGCCAAGGACATTGTGGAGAGCCTGCCACCGCTGCCTATCGAAAGTAGTGAGGAGGTGGAGGAGAACACTGTTGAGCCTCGGCCAATGGCATCTGACCAAGGCCTGGACGCCTCCTTGAGTGAGTTACAGAAAGCTGACCCCAGTCTTGCAGAATGCCACGAAGAAGCCATCTCTAAGGAGGAAGTTGTAGATGCAGCAGCTGGGTACTACTACAATGATTGGATTTTTATGAGAACATGGACACCTCAGAGTGCTCCCTTGTCAAATGAGTGGGAGGTAGTCCACCAGGTTATGTTGCCGACCTGTTATAGAGTTTTGTCAGCTGCTCATAATGATCCTATGGGGGGGACATCAAGGTATTAATATTACTTATCACAAAATCTTAAAGTATTTTTTCTGGCCCAAGATGAAAAGTGATGTGGCAAAATTTTGTAATGCATGTCTTGCTTGTCAACTTGTTGGGAAACCAAACCAGACACCACCTAAAGCTCCTCTAAGGCCTATTGTCGTGCCGGAGGAACCATTTTCTCATGTGGTGTTGGTCCATTACCTAGGACTAAGTCTGGTAATATTTTTCTAATCATGATGATGTGTATCACGACCCGTTACCCAGAGGCTTTTGCTGTAAGGAACATCCGAGCAAAGACTGTTGTTGCTCATATGTTGCAATTTTTTCCACTTTTGGACTGCCTCGGGTCGTGCAAACTGACAATGGTACTAACTTTAAGTCTGATATTTTTGAACAATTCTGTAAGGACCATGGAATAACTCATAAGGTTTCCAGCCCATACCATCCACAGAGTCAGGGGGTAATTGAACGTTTCCATCTAACTCTGAAGCAGATGTTGAAGACATCGTGCGAAAGTTCCCACATCTTCTGGGATGAGAACTTTCCGTATGTTTTGTTTGCGGCTAGAGAGGGATTACAAAGTTCACTGGGTTTTTCTCCTTTTGAGTTAGTCTTTGGCCATAAAGTTCATGGACCCTTGCAAATCAAGGACTGCAAGGCGGCTGCACTAAAGTATCTTGGGAAGGCCCAAGAAAATATGAAAGAACGGACACGATGCTAAGGCTAAGTTGCGGGTATTTCAGCCTGGTGACCCTGTCCTGGTATTAAAGCCTCGACTAGGGAACACTATGTCCCACAAGTATGAAGGCCCTTACATTGTGACAGAAAAGACTGGGGATCTTACGTACAAAGTGAGGCACTCTGACAAGCGTAACCAAGTAATGCTCATACACTTGAATCGGCTGAAGAAGTTCCAGGGCCCCAGGCCCTGGAGGAGGGACTGTCCCATTTGCAGGTGGCCCAACGTGAAGAGGTGCAGTCGTTGCTTGACGAATTCTCCAGTCTGTTCGGGAAGGTCCGACCCAGACTGATGCCATTTACCATGATGTCAAGTTGACGGACTACACCCCCATTCGCCTTCAACCCTATCGAATGAGTCTGGAAAAGAAGGCCATCGTACGGAAAGAGGTCGACTTCCTGTTCCTACACGGCCTCATCCAGCCGAGCCAGGGCTCTTGATGCTCGCCCTGCCTTTTGGTCCCCAAACCAGACGGCTCCTGGCGATTATGCACCGACTATCGGCAGCTCAACAAGGTGACCATTGTGGATGCCTATCCGCTGCCCCTTCTCGAAGACTGCATCGACGAAATCGGGAACGCCACGTACGTCTCGAAATTCGACCTCCCGAGGGGTTATTATCAGATCCTGCTCACTGAACGTGCTAAACAACTAACTGCGTTCGTAACACTCGATGGTGTCTTTGAGTATCAAGTGTTACCGTTCGGCTTGCATAATGCCCCTGCCATGTTCCAGAGGCTAATGAACTCTCTGTTCACTAATGTGCCAAATTGTCGGGCGTATTTAGATGACATTGTGCTCTTTGATAATAATTGGGCTGACCACATAGCTAGGTTACTCCAGTTGTTCACAGTTTTGAAAAATGCAAATCTAACCTTAAATGCAAAAAAGTGTCATTTTGGCCAAGGCACAGTGATGTACCTCGGTTATGAAGTGGGCCAAGGAAAAGTGTTACCTGGGCAAGATAAAATCAGTGCCATTCTGGAGTATCCCATGCTCCAGTCTAAAAAGGACATTCAAAGGTTTATCGGTATGTGTGCGTACTATCGACACTTTTGTCAGAACTTTTCCAACGTTGCCACTCTTCTCACAGACTTGTTGAGGAAGGCCGTTAAATTTAAGTGATCATCAGACTGTGCAGAGGTGTTTAAAAATTTGAAATTGATCTTAGCTTCCACCCCAGTGCTCGCTAGTCCAAGGTTCGACCGACCATTTAAAATTCATGTTGACGCATCTGACTCGGGTGCTGGTGCAGTGTTGTTTCAAACTGGGGATGATCAAGTGGAACACCCAGTATTTTATTACTCTGTGAAATTTATTATTAACGCAACGCAATTATTCAGTGGTAGAAAAAGAAGCATTGGCACTAGTGTTAATATGTAAAAAGTTCGAAGTCTACCTCACAGGTAATATAGTGGAAGTGTAAACGGATCATAACCCACTAGTATTCTTGAATCAAATGAAGGAAACAAATAAAGGCATCATCAGGTGGGCATTGTATCTACAGGACTTCAGTCTTTCCATTATTCACCTACCGGGCCGTCTCAACGTGATAGCCGACGCTTTGTCCTGGTTACCTGAGTAACATTCATCTGAGCCACAGGAAGCCATATACCAACTGTCATGCTTTTGTTATTTTTTTTAGGTTCTCTTGTGACATTAAATATTCTGTGTCAAATTTATTTACTTCCCTGTTTTTTTTTTTCTTTTCTTTTTTTTTCTTTCAGAGCATTCCTTTGTACTTTTTTTTGCAGAGAAATTGTTGTTTTTGATTGATTTTCTTTTATGTCATTGATTTTCCATTTTATTTGCTGTATACTCTTACAAAAATATATGACTACTATTCTAGTGGCCACATTTTTTTTTTCTCTGAAGGGGGGAGGAGTGTTACGACCCTGGGTTCATCAGTGGAAATCAGAAGTCAAATTGAGCTAAATAAATGACTTCATATTATTTGAGGCGCTTGTCGACGTGTCTCTGTTCGTAGCTTCCTTGCCAGACGTAAGACGAATCTTGTTTCTCACAGAACATTTAAAGACTGAGCTTGTGGTTGATCATTAATTAATAAAATAGGCATCAACTATGTTTACAAATGATTAGAAAGTATTAATAAAGTAGATCTGAGTAAACTTGGATATAGGGCTGCTGTACGATTAGCCAACCCGTTCTCGCAAATTCGTAAAGTCAATATTGACTTATTAACTACGTGCATAGGTGATATACTAAACATAATAGATACCCTTAAAAAGATTCATAGAAAACACCGACCTTACCTAACCTTGTTAGTATGTTAAGATAAGCATCTTATTGCTTCGTAATTACAATTATTACTTAACCTATACCTATTATAGGTTAGGTAATAATTGTAATTACGAAGCAATAAGATGCTTATCTTTAGATACTAACAAGGTTAGGTAAGGTCGGTGTTTTCTATGAATCTTTTTAAGGGTATCTATTATGTTAAGTATGTCACCTATGCACATATTTAATAAGTCAATATTGACTTATTAAATTTGCGAGAACGGGTTGGATTAGCTGAGTAGTCGGCCGGCAATGAGTCAGCCCGGAAGCTCTGGGACTGGAGGCTGAAGCGGCCTTCTCTGGCTGGCGTTGTGGTGTAAACATCTCTACTGTGTTGCTCTGCATCCCTCTCCCCTTCCTCCTACTTCTCTCCTTTACCTTATCCTGTGTCTAGTTTACCAAGCTAAGTAATGTGCTGTATTCTCGTTTTCTGGCATAAGTGTGTATTAATGTGTATAGTATTAATGTGTATTATTTAATTAGGGTATCACTAGTGTTTATATTGCTAAGTTACTCTAAGAGGTCCCAGTGGAACCACGTGTTCTCAAGTGGTACCAGTAAGCTACCTAGAGTCCTTGCTAGTGTTCCTTGCCTAGTAGACTTTACCCTAGCTTGTGCTAATTTAAAAAATCTTGTATCCTGCTTATGTGGACCAAGGCTTTTAACGTAAGATAGTGTGGTAAAGTAATTATTGTTATTGTTGTGAATGTATATGGGGGTTGTTAAGAGGGTTTAATAAATAAGTTAGTTAAGGAGTATCCATTCTTCCTGTGTAGGAGATCAATGATCTACCTCTAGGCTGACTTGTTCTGGAAGCCACTATAGTTATTACTGTTTTATATTTTTATTGGGGGCCAGACCTATATGATCTCCATTACTTGTGATACATCTTAATTCTAACTGCTGACCCTACACCATAATAATACTAGATCCCACATTGCAGCCAACATTTATAACACGGCTCCAATACTTAGCCTCGTTGTCATGTGCACACACCCACTCGAGCCGCTGTGACTCCCCACTCTCTCCTTATGTGATATGATCTCAATCCCCTATGACTTATTATAATTATTCCGTTCTACCCTGTCCACAGCTGTGGTTCTTGGTTCTCTCTTTCTCTCTCCTTCTTTCCTACTTTCTAAGAAGCCTCACTAGGACAAGGGCAAACGCCAGCAAATTTGAATACATTTACTGGACAAAGCACATACACAATACATACACACATATAATAATAATAATAATAATGAATCCTACACTCTATACTATTTCAGTCAGGTTGCCCTCCAACACCATCAGAACTCTATCATCTGCTTATTAATTGGTATCCTATCTCCTCATTCACCACATAATACTACCAACCTCCTCAAGTAGGTCAAGTCTTGTAACACAATGTTGCACTATCAGCAAGAGAATATATATCTATAAACATGTGCAAGGAAAACCAGTGTATGAATGCAGTAACATAAATATTAGTATAAATGTTCCTTGATATACAACAATGATCAATCGATCACCCTATCAGTCCTAGAACACATATGTTTGTCTCTGCAGGTAATCGACTGTAACTCTATACTTCAGTATAAGTACTCCTTGGCACAAAAATGGCAAACAATCACTCACCTTTCACTGCGTCTTGCACGCTAATGACAACCAAACACTCCACCAACTCCCTACAAGTAATCAACCAGAATTTCCCGTCCACATCTGGAAGCTCACTAACCTGATATCTTCAGGTTCTTCCGGGTTTATCTACCAGGATCCTCCGCAGCTCCTCCAGGCTGCTGCACCTTGAGCAACAGTTGTGCTTCACCACGTCTACCAGGGTCCTCCACAGCGCTCCTGGCTGCTACACCATGAAGTCTTCCTTGATCAACAATGGTGCTTCACCACTGGTATCACAAAAGCATGTAAACTATTCTCCACTGCTTCTTTTCTCACAGCTTGAGGTTCAACTCCTCACTATAGGGTCTACTCTTCCACAGAGCTCAGTATCTTCCACAACCTTGGAGTCTCATCAACTACTCCCTTTCTGCTGGCTTTGAAGTTCTCAGCAACTTCTTCCAAAGACAAACCTACAACCCATTGACACGCCAATAAAAATGTTTCCCCTTAAACACATAAACGAAAATAACCACACAATATGTTCGAACCTAACATCTCTTTGCTCTCTACATACTGTGAGAGTGGACTCCCCCGTTTGGGCTGGTCCATGCTCCGCCTTACCCGGCGGGCGGCTACTCACTCTGGGAGCGGTCTTCCGCCGCCAGTCAGTTGGCTCCAGGCAGTCGACGAGAGAGGACATGCTGCTCGTCCCTCCAGCTGTCTCTCTCATCTCCGTCCTCTTATTTAGGCTTCCTGTCTTACCAAAACATGTCTAACGTACCAATAAACATTCGTTACGATCGCTGGGCACACGATCAACTACCGGCAATCACTGTAAACTGGTTAAAATTATGCTTACCACAAAAAAGTCCCCTGCAAGACGCTCTCCCTCTGATGGAGTCTGACCAGGGCGCTCCCACGGCCCACGATAATGTCTCTGGGCGGCTTAACGAACTCTCCTTGCCGTCCAGGACTTGAGACCACACCTTCCCAGCTCGATTCCACAGCTGGAACGTCTGCACACTTCCTTTCTCTTGAAGGTATATAACCTAGGGGTTCCTCTCTGACAGGAGCTCACACGAAACGCAGCTTCACCTCACAATGTCTGGTACTCAAGTGACTTAAGCTCCTCTCAAGCGAGCCTCACACCTCCAGCAAACTCTCCACATCTTGTGTCAAGTCATTTACTTATTTTCTTATTCACTGCCCATTTTCTTAAATTGTCTATCAAATCCAACCAATTATTTTACATCTGTATCTTCACCTCTATATTTCCTAGACCTTCTAGTCAGGTCAGGCCTGATAGAATAATTCTCAAAGGGGAGACTCGTTTTTCGGCTGCCTGGAATCATAACACTCCCTCCCCCTTGTTTTTGAGAATTATTCTAGTGGCTAGGCTTGAGATAAGACATCAGCTACTACATTGTCTCGCCCCTTTATGTGAGTTATCACCAGGTCATACTCTTGGAGCAATAAAAACCATCTGGTTAACCTCTGGTTTGCATGCTTCATTTTCCTCAGGAAAACTAGGGGATTATGGTCTGTATACACCGTCACTGGGTGTCCTCCCCCCACTCACATACACTTCAAAATGTTTCAATGCCATCACCAGGGCCAAAGTCTCTTTCTGGACCATACTGTACGACCTCTGGTGCTTAACGAACTTCTTCGAGAAGAAGGACATAGGTCGACAAATTCCATCACTCTGATGCATCAACACAGCTCCAGCCCCTATATCACTGGCATCTACAAATAACGTAAACGGTGCTCCAAAATCTGGTGACACTAGTACAGGCGCCTCGGTCAACAGTCTTTTGGTCTTTACAAACGCTTCTTGTGCTGTTCCATTCCACTCCCACTTCTTGCTCTTTGATAGCAAACTCATCATAGGAGCGGCTATGGTGGAGAAATTTTCGCAGAACTTCCGGTAATATCCAATCATACCGAGGTATCGCAACAATTCTTTCTTACTCCTGGGCACCGGGAAGTTGTCAATGGCCTCCACCTTTGTTCTTACCGGAGCAACCTCGCCTTGCCCTACTATATATCCAAGGTACTCCAGGCGGGCTCTCCCGAACTCGTTTTTGCTAAGTTGATCGTCATGTTGGCCTTCTCCAATCGATCAAACAAATATAAAAGTCGATCCACGTGATCCTTCCAGGAATCAGCGAACACTTCAATATCATCGATGTACACTGCACATCCGGTCGCGTCTTCCTGATTCATTACTCGTTGGAAACAACTACCACTATTCTTCATTCCGAACGGCACCACTTTATATTGGTACAAGCCGTCGGGTGTCACGAACGCTGAGATCCTCTTGGCTTCCTCGAACAGGGGAATCTGGTAGTATTCCTTCAGCAGGTCTTTTTTCGAGACATACCGTGCACTCCCAATCTGATCTATGCAATCATCTATGCGTGGTATCGGGAACCAACCCGTTCTCGCACTTTCTTACAGTCAATATTGACTTATTAAATACGTGCATATGTGACATACTAAACATACTAGTTTACCTTGAAAAGCTTCATAGAAAACACCGACCTTACCTAACCTTCTTAGTATGTTAAGATAAGCATCTTATTGCTTCGTAATTACAATTATTACTTAACCAATACCTATAATAGTTATTATACCTATAATACCTATACTAGGTAATAATATTACAATTATTACTTAACCAATACCTATAATAGGTATTATACCTATAATAGGTTAAGTAATAATTGTAATTACGAAGCAATAAGATGCTTATCTTAACATACTAAGAAGGTTAGGTAAGGTCGGTGTTTTCTATGAAGCTTTTCAAGGTAAACTAGTATGTTTAGTATGTCACATATGCACGTATTTAATAAGTCAAAATTGACTGTAAGAAAGTGCGAGAACGGGTTGCGGGAACGAGTCAGCGACTGTGACTGCATTCACTTTCCTGTAATCGGTACAGAACCGGTACGTGCCATCACTCTTCTTCACGAGGAGGCACGGCGAACTCCAGTCACTGTCGCTAACCTCTGCCAAGTCGTTATCTAGCAGATACTTCACTTCTGCTCTCATTGCTGCTGCTTTCTCCAGGTTAAATCTGTAAGGGTGCTGCTTGATGGGGTCAGCACTCCCTACATTTACATCGTGCACCGTTCCGCATTGTCTTCTGGGCACGTCTGTGAATAGCGACTTATTCCTCTGGAGAATCTCCACTAGTTCCTGGCGTTGGTCATCCTCCAAATGACCCAGACGCTCACCTATCTCGGCCAGGCTTTCCGTATTCGATATCTTCGTGCCTTCGGCCCTCTCTAACTTACAGTTCTCTTTTTCTATTCCTTTGCCGTCTCCCACACAAAGCACAGTCGTCAGTGACGGGGTTTCCATCTGTTCTTCATCGCCTTCCCGCCAAACACACACCGAAACTACGACGTTGGTACAACGTTCGAACAAGTTTTAACACCTAACCAGTTATAACAACCAATATAGCAAGTTGTAACAACGTTCTAATACGTCATAAACACGTTAAGTCAAGATGTAACAACTTTATTATAAGTTGTAACAAGCGGAAAATAGAGACAGTTTCGGTTTGTGTTTCCAGGGTTGAGGCTTATCTCTGTCATAGTACCTCTTTATCATGTTCACATGGCAAACCTGTGACTTCCTCGGACGATCTGGCATGTGTATTACATAATTCACATCCTCTAACGCCTTCTGGATGGTATATGGTCCACAAAATCTCGACTCGTATATACTTCCTTTCACCGGCAGTAGGACTAACACCTGATCTCCTTCTTGAAATCTTCTGCCCTTCGCCTTCCTGTTGTGATATCTCACCATATCTGCCTGGGATGTTCTCAAATTTTCCTTGGCCAAATCTCTGGCCCTAGAGAGTCGCTCTCTAAAAGTTTTCACATATCGTCCCACATCCACCTTAGGCCTATCCACGGTGAGCTGCTCCTTCAGCGCGCCCACTGGGGTCCTCATGGAGTGCCAGTACACCAGTTGAAATGGGGTGAATCCAAGCGATTCTACTACCACATCCCTGATGGCGAACAACACGTATGGTAATGCCTCGTCCCAACTACTCCCTTCCTCAGCGCAATATATCCTCAACAAGCTCTTTAGCGTTCCATGGAAACGTTCCAATGCTCCCTGCGACTGAGGGTGATACGATGACGAGTGCACTCGCTCTACCCTCTATCCTTTCACAGTTTCCCTAAACAACTTCGACTGGAAGACACTCCCCTGGTCCGTCTGCATAACCTTGGGCATTCCTACCCACGCAATGTAGTTCTGTAGTCTATCCAGAACGGCTCTCGTCGTCACTCTTCTCAGGGGGATCGTTTCGGGGAAACTGGTGGCTGTGCACATTATGGTCAGTAAATACTCGCGGCCTTTTCTGGTCCTTGGTAATGGACCTACATAGTCTATCAAGACTCTCTCAAAAGGCTCGCCAAATGCCAGTATGGGCTTTAAAGGTGCCTTTGGTATAGCCGGAGCCGGCTTATCTGCCCGTTGGCACGCCAAACATGTCCTACAATACTTCTTTACATCCTTCCACAAGTTCGGCCAGTAGAAGTGCTCCTGCACCTTATTTAAGGTCTTCTTCACCCCTAAGTGCCCTGCCATATCTACGGAGGGATAGTTCTAGCACTGCCGTCCTAAACTCCTTCGGCACTAACACTTGGTGCTTCTCCAACCATATCTTATCTGCGCCGGGTTTGTCCGGTCGCCACTTCCTCGTTAGTATGTCATTGTCTAAGTAGTAATACACGGGTGACTCCGGACATGAGTTTCCCCCTTTCACCTCCCTGATTAGTTCTATAAACTCCTCTTTCTGAGCCCTAATCAGGTCCGCTCGGTTCACCCTGAACCGAGCTGCTTGATGGGGTCATCACTCCCCATCATCTATGAACCTTTCAGGTAGGGCCATCTTCACTTCCTGTCTCCTCGAATCCTCATTCTTCTGAGCTGGATCTTCACCGAACAGCCCAGACATGTCCACATTGACCTCCTCCCTTAGTGGAGTCGACACTGCCATATCATCTTCAGTGTCGACCTCGGCGGCTACTTCCGACTCTGTCACTACACAGGCCGGGTATACAATGACTCGATTGTCCTCTGTTTCATCTTCGAGGATGCTGGCTAGATCTACCTTGTCCGGTGTTCCACTCGTTCCGCGGTCCTTCTGGTACTCTTCCGGCACAGCTTTTACTATCAGCTCTGGCAACACCTTGGACCCACACAAGTCATTCCCCAGTATCACTTGAACTCCTGGAACAGGTATGTTGAGGCACACTCCCAACATCATCTCCGCCGACAAATAATCTGACTTCAACTGGACAGCACACACGGGCAAGTCACTCTTAGACAACAATTCATGTACCTTTAGCCTCCTACTGCCAGTTAACAGTCGATTGTTTCCGATTAGGCCTCTCAGAATCAAACTCTGATTGGCTCCAGTATCCCTGAGTATACTAACCTCCACCTCGGGTTGACCCTCTATGCCGACCCAACCTTTACTGATGAACGGCCTATACCGCTCGTTCATCAAATCTACCTTCTGTGGTTTGTCTTGTTGTACATCAACGTACTTCTTCCGGGGATCACACGTGGTCAGGGTCACGACTCTCTTGCTCTGCCGACAATCGCGCATCATGTGACCCGATCTGTTGCACTTGTAGCACCTCATTTGGGAGAAATCTCTCCTATACGCCCCCGAGTGGCTCTGACTCTGCCCACTTGTATTGGAGTTCCTCGGGCCAGACATACTACTCGTACTCTGTGGAGCTTCATTGGACTCTTGTCTCCTCTGCACATTTTTATTTTCCTGCTTACCTCCAGCAGGCAGACTCGGCAACTTTCCTTCTTGGGGCTTAAAACTAGCTGATCTGCTTGTCTGCCCCCCAAAACTTCTTCCTCCCCAGACTCCACCGGGTCTGCTATTGCTGCGTCTCGCCTCGCTTCTCACTCTGTTCTCCCTCAAGCTCTTGTATGCTTCAGTAATCATATCTGCCCTATCTGCGGCGTCTTTCACCTCCTTTACCCCCGCTTCTTGGATCTTGAACTTTGTTTCGGGATGCATCATTTCTAAGAACTTTTCCATGACCATCAATTGCTTCAGGTCAGCATAAGATCTAACTCCGGCAGCCTCAATCCACTTCTGGAATCGTCTTTCCAGATCCCTTGCTGTCTCAGCAAAAGTACATGCTCCAACCTTCACCATCTCTCTGAAGCACTTCCTATAAGCTTCTGGGGTTAGCTGAAACGAGCGCAATATGCTGTTCTTTACTGTGGTATAATCCTGGCACTCTTCCAGTGACAATTGGGTGTATGTCTTCCTGGCTGCACCGATCAATCTTAACTGGACCAGCTGGGCCCATTCCTCCTGTGGCCAATCCATGATACTGGCTACCTTTTCAAAGTGCTCAAAAAAGCTCTCTGCCTTTTCGGGAACAAACAAGGGAATGTCCTTCTCCCTAACCCTAACATTTGATGAGCGTGATACCTGGGTGGTGCTCTCTGGCAACCCATGTTCAATCCTTTGTTCAGCCAAGGTTCTATTCGCTGCTATCTGCATTTATTTTGTTCTCTCTTTTTCTTTTTTGACCTGGGCTTTTTCTTTTTCGACCTGGGCTATTTCTTTCTCCACCTCTAGTCTTGCTTTCTCTTTTTCTACCTCCAGTCTGGTTTTCTCTTTTTCCTTCTCGGCTTCATTTTTCATCTGGAGTTCTAATTTCATCTTTTCCAGCTGGAACTGTCTCTCCTCACGCTGTTGTTGCATCTGGAGCTCTAACTGGAACCTTTTCAGACTCCTGTTCCTGCTACTGTGGCTACTCTTACTGCTCCTACTCGATCCCTGGGATCTCCCTTCATCCTGCCCATCATCCTCCTTTCCACTTTCAGCTCCTTTCTGGGCTCCTTGTTCTGTCGCTTCACTCTTGGCTCTTAACTGCCTCAGGATATCATCCTTCATCCCAGCTACTTTAGATGCTTTCAACCTGATGCCACATTTTTCCGCAATTTGTTTTAATTGAACCCTCGTGCAACCTTCCAAGTCCTCAGGCTTGCCTGACTCCACAAACGCTTGCACCTTATCCATCTTGTCCTGTGAGTCTTCCCAAGAGAGAGAATATACACCTGCGGTCACACAGTTTATCTATTTCAAAAAGGGGTGTACAAATCTACTCTTGGACAGGGTGTGGGTGTGTCAGTTCACTCTCCCGGACACAGGCCCCCATATATTATTGTGGTTGGTGTTGTCGTTGATCCTTCTTTATGGACAACCCAACCCACAACTTGGTAGAGTGCTTATACTTTTTATAGTAAAATTAGTATACTTTAAAATTACTAAGATCACCCTGGGCACTTCTGGCTCTTGGAGAGGGGCTCAACGTCACACGTTTAGAGGATGCGGCTCCAATACTTAGCCTCGTTGTCACGTGCACACACCCACTCAAGCCGCTGTACCAATAAACATTCGTTACGATTGCTGGGCACACGATCAACTACCGGCAATCACTGTAAACTGGTTAAAATTATGCTTACCACAAAAAAGTCCCCTGCAGGGCACTCTCCCTCTGATGGAGTCTGACCAGAGCGCTCCCACGATAATGTCTCTGGGCAGCTTAACGAACTCTCCTTGCCGTCCAGGACTTGAGACCACACGTTCCCAGCTCGATTCCACAGCTGGAACGTCTGCACACTTCCTTTCTCTTGAAGGTATATAACCTAGGGGTTCCTCTCTGACAGGAGCTCACACGAGACGCAGCTTCCCCTCATGATGTCTGGTACTCAAGTGACTTAAGCTCCTCTCAAGCGAGCCTCACACCTCCACCAAACTCTCCACATCTTGTGTCAAGTCATTTACTAATTTTCTTATTCACTGCCCATTATCTTAAATTGTCTATCAAATCCAACCAATTATTTTACATCTGTATCTTCACCTCTATATTTCCTAGACCTTCTAGTCTGGTCAGGCCTGATAGAATAATTCTCAAAGGGGAGACTCGTTTTTCGGCTGCCTGGCATCATAACAGTGTAATAGTTTGGAATGTCCTGGGCATGGGGAGGTGGGCATGTGGAGGTGGGCATGTGGAGGTGGGCATGTGGAGGTGGGCCAGTCTTGGCGCAAGACGTGACCCCTAGTGATGGGTGACGTAAGAAGGGATTTCGATGTAGATTCAAAATATAACTAATTTAACAATTTTCTAAGCAAAGCACAGGGACGTAGTATACCATACAAATTGAACTGATCGAATTTCCTTATAAATCTAAATTGTTTTACCATCATATAATAACTATGGTTAAATCATGTTGTAAAAAAAATTATTGTTGGAACAGAAAGATTGTATTGGTAATTGTTTTTTAACATAAAGAATACAGTATTTTTAAATATTACAAATTACAGCCACAAACTTTTCTTTGCAGTCAAAGGTAACAAGACGTTTCGCTTTTTTTGCTACGATTCATTATTTTGTGAAGCAATATTGATTACCATACAATCAAATAATAAAAACAAAAACTTGGTGCCATTGTGTTACATTAAGCACACATTATTTTCAACGTTGGTAAACAATTTGAGCATTAGCTTAGTATACCTTCAGGAGAAAGCTGGGGGACGCTTTAGTGTCTGTCAGCAACATTACCGAGCATCTAGGAGCTCCCATAGTACCAAGCACACTGTTCACCGCTCCAGCCGCTGACCACATTCCATCATAACTTAAGTCTGCAAACGATGAAAGCCACTCAGTCTGCTTGCTTATTTTATCCTGCAGTTAATATGTTCCTAAGTGTTTTAACAGTAAAATCTACGATATTTAATAATAAGATACTAAAACACCATTAATTATTGAATCTCGGAAACCCGTTCTATCATTAGTCATTAGGAGCACATGCAGTAACTACCCACGAGGGAGTGTCTAATATGTGTGTCGAAGTATTCATTTAAAAATGTTTTGTTCCCTAAAGTAAATTAATTATACTGTATAACACATTTAAAACAATTGTAATACTAATTTTGACTAAGCTTCAAAAGCTGCCCAAGCCATAGTTACTCTTGATATTTAGCTTTCAATCATATATCTGGCTACTACGAATGCTGTTTTTGTATTTACAAAAACAAAGTATTTTTTTTTTACATTCGGAAAATCAAATAAAGTTCTTTATATTATATTCGGAAAAATAATAAACTATGTTACCTAATATTAAAGAAAGTTCATGCATCGTACATTTTTTCTCAATTTAAAAGAAACATTATTACGTTTAAAATATAAATACAAATTCAGAACATTCTCATTACAATTTTTAAATCTTGGTGATTTGTGTACTGTGTTAACAATTCAGTACAATGGAATGAAAATAGTGGGCATTTTATGAAAAACCTGAACATTTAGTTTAGCGATTACTAAATTAAAGTTTAGAAATATCTTAAGTAAAAGTTTAGTTTAGAGAATTTTCCTACCAAAGATGGTGCATCACGACTATTCAAAAATTTATCTTTTAGCGATTTATCTTACTTTGAATATACTTCCAATGACTTGTATTTAATTAATCTAATAATGTTTTTTAGTTTCATAACAAAACCACTAAATACTTCTTGGCAACTTGCCATTATCTCCAGAATTTTGATCGTAGTTAATGACGACTTAAAAAATAAATATGATAATTTAGAGTTGAACGATGTCTTTCAAATGCAGTTGATCTATGAAGCATAAAGATGTATTGCACCTTTATGCACCTATGAAGCATAAAGATGCTTCATAGGTGAGAGAAATATTGGAAAATATGAGTCGAGCTCCTTAGACCTAACCTACAAGTAAGTAGCAGACATGCTTTTATAATAAATAATTAACATCTCACCAGACTGCAGAGGCAGACTGCCTTTAACCAGGAAGACAGTGACAGTCAGAATCACCGCCTCTGATGCTCGGCCAATCATAATGTCCACCTGTCCTGTATAAATATGAAGAAATTTATATATATATATATATATATATATATATATATATATATATATATATATATATATATATATATATATATATATATATATATATATATATATATATATATATGTCGTACCTAGTAGCCAGAACGCACTTGTCAGCCTACTATGCAAGGCCAAATTTGCCTAATAAGCCAAGTTTTCCTGAATTAATATATTTTCTCAAATTTTTTTCTTATGAAAAGATAAAGCTACCCATTTCATTATGTATGAGGTCAATTTTTTTTATTGTAGTTAAAATTAACGTAGATATATGACCGAACCTAACCAACCCTACCTAACCTAACCTAACCTATCTTTATAGGTTAGGTTAGGTTAGGTAGCCAAAAAAGTTAGGTTAGGTTAGGTTAGGTAGGTTAGGTAGTCGAAAAACAATTAATTCATGAAAACTTGGCTTATTAGGCAAATCGAGCCTTGCATAGAAGGCTAAGAAGTGCGTCCTGGCTACTAGGTACGACATATATATATATATATATATATATATATATATATATATATATATATATATATATATATATATATATATATATATATATAGTGAATATTTACACAACCACAACAAGGTGAATACAGTCACACACACACACACACACACACATACACACACACACACACACACACACACACACACACACACACACACACACACACACACACACACACACACACACACACACACACACACACACACACACGCCCGTACCTTGTCAAGCACAAGACGAAGCTGGAAAAAGTCCAAAGGTATGCTACTAGACTAGTCCCAGAACTAAGAGGCATGAGTTATGAGGAAAGGCTGCGGGAAATGCACCTCACGACACTGGAAGACAGAAGAGTAAGGGGAGACATGATCACAACCTACAAAATCCTCAGGGGAATCGACCGGGTAAACAAGGACGAACTTTTCAACACTGGTGGGACGCGAACAAGGGGACACAGGTGGAAGCTGAGTACCCAAATGAGCCACAGAGACGTTAGAAAGAACTTTTTCAGTGTCAGAGTAGTTAGCAAATGGAATGCATTAGGAAGTGATGTGGTGGAGGCTGACTCCATTCACAGTTTCAAATGTAGATATGATAGAGCCCAATAGGCTCAGGAATCTGTACACCAGTTGATTGACGGTTGAGAGGCGGGACCAAAGAGCCAGAGCTCAACCCCCGCAAGCACAATTAGGTGAGTACAATTAGGTGAGTACACACACACATACACACACTCGGCTTCAAGAAGACCTAGACAAGCTGAAGGAATGGTCGAACAAATGGTTGTTAGAGTTTAACAGAACCAAATGTAATGTAATGAAGATAGGTGTAGAGAGCAGGAGGCCAGATAAAAGGTATCATCTGGGAGAGGAAATTCTTCAGGAGTCAGAGAAAGAAAAAGACTTGGGAGTTTATATCACGCCAGACCTGTCTCCTGCAGCACATATCAAGAGGATAACATCAGCGGCATATGCCAGGCTGGCCAACATACGAACGGCATTCAGAAACTTGTGTAATGAATCATTCAGAGCTTTATATACCACATATGTTAGGCCAATCCTGGAGTATGCAGCCCCAGCATGGAGTTCATATCTAGTCAGGGATAAGACTAAAATGGAAAAGATTCAAAGGTTTGCCACCATACTAGTACCCGAGCTGAGAGGTATGAGCTACGAGGAGAGACTACAGGAATTAAACCTCACTTCGCTGGAAGACAAAAGAGTTAGGGCGGACATGATCACCACATTCAAGATTCTGGAGGGAATTGATAGGGTAGATAAAGACAGGCTATTTAACACAAGGGGAACACGCACAAGGGGACACAGGTGGAAACTGAGTGCCCAAATGAACCACAGAGATATTAGAATGAACTTTTTTAGTGTCAGAGTGGTTGACAAATGGAATGCATTAGGAAGTGATGTGGTGGAGGCTGACTCCATACACAGTTTCAAGTGTAGATATGATAGAGCCCAATAGGCTGAGGAATCTGTACACCTGTTGATTGACGGTTGAGAGGCGCGACCAAAGAGCCACATCTCAACCCCCGCAAGCACAACTAGGTGAGTACACACACACACACACACACACACACACACACACACACACACACACACACACACACACACACACACACACACACACACACACACACACACACACACACTCACACACACACACACACACACACACACACACACACACACACACACACACACACACACACACACACACACACACACACACACACACACACACACACACTCACACACACACACACACACACACACACACACACACACACACACACACACACACACACACACACACACACACACACACACACACAAACACACACACACACATACACACACACACACACACACACACACATACACACACACACACACACACACACACACACACACACACACACACACACACACACACACACACACACACACACACACACACACACACACACACACACACACGGGATGTTTGTGTGTGTGTCTGTGTGTGTGTGTGTGGGATTAGGCGGGATCCAAGAGTCAATGCTTGATCCTGCAAGCACATATAGGTGAGTACACACACACACACACACTCAGGAACAGGTTGTGGAAGCAAATACTATTCATAATTTTAAAACCAGGTATGATAGGGAAATGGGACAGGAGTCATTGCTGTAAACAACCGATGCTCGAAAGGCGGGATCCAAGAGTCAATGCTCGATCCTGCAGACACAACTAGGTGAGTACAACTAGGTGAGTAAACACACACACACACACACACACACATATGCATATTTCTGGACTGCCAAAAAGCCTTTGATACAGTACCGCACATGAGACTGCTGTTCAAGCTCGAGAGGCAGGCGGGGGTGGGGGGAAAGGTCCTAGAATGGATAAGGAACTACCTAACAGGAAGGAGCCAAAGAGTTACGGTAAGGGGCGAGAAGTCGGACTGGCGAACAGTAACAAGTGGAGTACCACAAGGATCGGTGCTGGGACCAATTCTATTTCTTGTATATGTTAACGACATGTTTACAGGCGTAGAGTCCTACATGTCGATGTTTGCGGATGATGCAAAGTTGATGAGAAGAGTTGTGACAGATGAGGATTGCAGGATCCTCCAAGAGGACCTGAACAGATTGCAGAGATGGTCAGAGAAATGGCTACTAGAATTCAACACGAGCAAATGTAAAGTTATGGAAATGGGACTAGGAGATAGGAGACCAAAGGGACAGTACACAATGAAGGGGAACAGCCTACCTGTAACGACGCGTGAAAGAGACCTGGGGGTGGACGTAACACCTAATCTATCTCCTGAGGCACATATTAATAGGATAACGACAGCAGCGTACTCTACACTGGCAAAAGTTAGAACATCATTCAGAAACCTAAGTAAGGAGGCATTTAGGGCGCTTTACACTGCCTACGTAAGGCCAGTCTTAGAGTATGCCGCCTCATCATGGAGTCCCCATCTGAAGAAGCATATAATGAAACTGGAAAAGGTTCAGAGGTTTGCAACGAGACTCGTCCCAGAGCTACGAGGGATGGGGTATGAAGAGCGCCTGAGGGAACTGTGCCTTACGACACTAGAAAGAAGAAGGGAGAGGGGGGACATGATAGGAACGTATAAGATACTCAGAGGAATTGACAGAGTGGACATAGACGAAATGTTCACACGGAATAGTAACAGAACGAGAGGACATGGATGGAAGCTTGAAACTCAGATGAGTCACAGAGATGTTAGGAAGTTTTCTTTTAGCGTGAGAGTAGTGGGGAAATGGAATGCACTTCAGGAACAGGTTGTGGAAGCAAATACTATTCATAATTTTAAAACCAGGTATGATAGGGAAATGGGACAGGAGTCATTGCTGTAAACAACCGATGCTCGAAAGGCGGGATCCAAGAGTCAATGCTCGATCCTGCAAGCACATATAGGTGAGTACATATAGGTGAGTACACACACGCGCACACACACACACACACACACACACACACACACACACACACACACACACACACACACACACACACACACACACACACACACACACACACACACAAACACACACACATACACACATACACACATACACACACACACACACACACACACACATACTACCGAGCCTGAGCAGCTCCCATTGTTGGAAGGGGTTACCCTAGATGAAAGACTATCAGATATAGAGGTGACAGCAGAGGAGGTAATGAAACAGTTGACAACTCTAGATGCAACTAAAGCAGTTGGACCAGACAAAGTATCACCGTGGATACTAAAAGAAGCAGCACAGGCCCTCAGCGTGCCTCTGGCAATGATCTTTAATGAGTCACTTATGTCAGGAGAATTGCCCAGTTGCTGGAAGAAGGCAAATGTCGTGCCGATCTTCAAGAAAGGTGATAGGGAGGAGGCACTTAACTATAGACCTGTATCACTGACAAGCATCCCCTGTAAAATACTGGAAAGAATAATTAGGCTACGACTGGTTGCACACCTGGAGAACATTAGGTTTGTGAACAAACATCAACATGGGCTCTGAACAGGGAAATCGTGCCTAACAAACCTTCTGGAATTCTATGATAAAATAACGAGGATAAGACAGGACAGAGATGGTTGGGCAGACTGCATATTTCTGGACTGCCAAAAAGCCTTTGATACAGTACCGCACATGAGACTGCTGTTCAAGCTCGAGAGGCAGGCGGGGGTGGGGGGAAAGGTCCTAGCATGTATAAGGAACTACCTAACAGGAAGGAGCCAAAGAGTTACGGTAAGGGGCGAGAAGTCGGACTGGCGAACAGTAACAAGTGGAGTACCACAAGGATCGGTGCTGGGACCAATTCTATTTCTTGTATATGTTAACAACATGTTTACAGGCGTAGAGTCCTACATGTCGATGTTTGCGGATGATGCAAAGTTGATGAGAAGAGTTGTGACAGATGAGGATTGCAGGATCCTCCAAAGGATCCTGAACAGATTGCAGAGATGGTCAGAGAAATGGCTACTAGAATTCAACACGAGCAAATGTAAAGTTATGGAAATGGGACTAGGAGATAGGAGACCAAAGGGACAGTACACAATGAAGGGGAACAGCCTACCTGTAACGACGCGTGAAAGAGACCTGGGGGTGGACGTAACACCTAATCTATCTCCTGAGGCACATATTAATAGGATAACGACAGCAGCGTACTCTACACTGGCAAAAGTTAGAACATCATTCAGAAACCTAAGTAAGGAGGCATTTAGGGCGCTTTACACTGCCTACGTGAGGCCAGTCTTAGAGTATGCCGCCTCATCATGGAGTCCCCATCTGAAGAAGCATATAATGAAACTGGAAAAGGTTCAGAGGTTTGCAACGAGACTCGTCCCAGAGCTACGAGGGATGGGGTATGAAGAGCGCCTGAGGGAACTGTGCCTTACGACACTAGAAAGAAGAAGGGAGAGGGGGGACATGATAGGAACGTATAAGATACTCAGAGGAATTGACAGAGTGGACATAGACGAAATGTTCACACGGAATAGTAACAGAACGAGAGGACATGGATGGAAGCTTGAAACTCAGATGAGTCACAGAGATGTTAGGAAGTTTTCTTTTAGCGTGAGAGTAGTGGGGAAATGGAATGCACTTCAGGAACAGGTTGTGGAAGCAAATACTATTCATAATTTTAAAACCAGGTATGATAGGGAAATGGGACAGGAGTCATTGCTGTAAACAACCGATGCTCGAAAGGCGGGATCCAAGAGTCAATGCTCGATCCTGCAAGCACATATAGGTGAGTACATATAGGTGAGTACACACACGCGCACACACACACACACACACACACACACACACACACACACACACACACACACACACACACACACACACACACACACACACACACACACACACACACAAACACACACACATACACACATACACACATACACACACACACACACACACACACATACTACCGAGCCTGAGCAGCTCCCATTGTTGGAAGGGGTTACCCTAGATGAAAGACTATCAGATATAGAGGTGACAGCAGAGGAGGTAATGAAACAGTTGACAACTCTAGATGCAACTAAAGCAGTTGGACCAGACAAAGTATCACCGTGGATACTAAAAGAAGCAGCACAGGCCCTCAGCGTGCCTCTGGCAATGATCTTTAATGAGTCACTTATGTCAGGAGAATTGCCCAGTTGCTGGAAGAAGGCAAATGTCGTGCCGATCTTCAAGAAAGGTGATAGGGAGGAGGCACTTAACTATAGACCTGTATCACTGACAAGCATCCCCTGTAAAATACTGGAAAGAATAATTAGGCTACGACTGGTTGCACACCTGGAGAACATTAGGTTTGTGAACAAACATCAACATGGGCTCTGGACAGGGAAATCGTGCCTAACAAACCTTCTGGAATTCTATGATAAAATAACGAGGATAAGACAGGACAGAGATGGTTGGGCAGACTGCATATTTCTGGACTGCCAAAAAGCCTTTGATACAGTACCGCACATGAGACTGCTGTTCAAGCTCGAGAGGCAGGCGGGGGTGGGGGGAAAGGTCCTAGCATGGATAAGGAACTACCTAACAGGAAGGAGCCAAAGAGTTACGGTAAGGGGCGAGAAGTCGGACTGGCGAACAGTAACAAGTGGAGTACCACAAGGATCGGTGCTGGGACCAATTCTATTTCTTGTATATGTTAACAACATGTTTACAGGCGTAGAGTCCTACATGTCGATGTTTGCGGATGATGCAAAGTTGATGAGAAGAGTTGTGACAGATGAGGATTGCAGGATCCTCCAAAGGATCCTGAACAGATTGCAGAGATGGTCAGAGAAATGGCTACTAGAATTCAACACGAGCAAATGTAAAGTTATGGAAATGGGACTAGGAGATAGGAGACCAAAGGGACAGTACACAATGAAGGGGAACAGCCTACCTGTAACGACGCGTGAAAGAGACCTGGGGGTGGACGTAACACCTAATCTATCTCCTGAGGCACATATTAATAGGATAACGACAGCAGCGTACTCTACACTGGCAAAAGTTAGAACATCATTCAGAAACCTAAGTAAGGAGGCATTTAGGGCGCTTTACACTGCCTACGTGAGGCCAGTCTTAGAGTATGCCGCCTCATCATGGAGTCCCCATCTGAAGAAGCATATAATGAAACTGGAAAAGGTTCAGAGGTTTGCAACGAGACTCGTCCCAGAGCTACGAGGGATGGGGTATGAGGAGCGCCTGAGGGAACTGTGCCTTACGACACTAGAAAGAAGAAGGGAGAGGGGGGACATGATAGGAACGTATAAGATACTCAGAGGGATTGATAGAGTGGACATAGACGAAATGTTCACACGGAATAGTAACAGAACGAGAGGACATGGATGGAAGCTTGAAACTCAGATGAGTCACAGAGATGTTAGGAAGTTTTCTTTTAGCGTGAGAGTAGTGGGGAAATGGAATGCACTTCAGGAACAGGTTGTGGAAGCAAATACTATTCATAATTTTAAAACCAGGTATGATAGGGAAATGGGACAGGAGTCATTGCTGTTAACAACCGATGCTCGAAAGGCGGGATCCAAGAGTCAATGCTCGATCCTGCAGACACAACTAGGTGAGTACAACTAGGTGAGTACACACACACACACACACACACACACACACACACACACACACACACACACACACACACACACACACAGGGGGCCTCGTAGCCTGGTGGATAGCGCGCAGGACTCGTAATTCTGTGGCGCGGGTTCGATTCCCGCACGAGGCAGAAACAAATGGGCAAAGTTTCTTTCACCCTAAGTGCCCCTGTTACCTAGCAGTAAATAGGTACCTGGGAGTTAGTCAGCTGTCACGGGCTGCTTCCTGGGGTGTGTGTGTGTGTGGTGTGGGGGAAAAAAAAAAAAGTAGTTAGTAAACAGTTGATTGACAGTTGAGAGGCGGGCCGAAAGAGCAAAGCTCAACCCCCGCAAAAACACAACTAGTAAACACAACTAGTAAACACACACACACCAATAGTACCAATATACAAAAAGGGTGACAGACAAGATGCACTGAACTACAGGCCAGTGTCCTTAACTTGTATACTATGCAAGGTGATGGAGAAGATTGTGAGAAAAAATCTAGTAACACATCTGGAGAGAAGAGACTTCGTGACAACCCATCAACATGGGTTCATGGAGGGTAAATCTTGCCTCACAGGATTGATAGAATTCTACGATCAGGTGACAAAGATTAAACAAGAAAGAAAAGGGTGGGCGGACTGCATTTTTTTGGACTGTCGGAAAGCCTTTGACACAGTACCAGTAGTAGGGTGTAAGCGCCACAGGTACCTTTTTTTTTGGGGAGAGGACCCCTGTGGACTGTAAGCGCCACAGGTACCTTTTTTTTTTTTGGCCAGAGGACCCCTGTGGACTGTAAGCGCCACAGGTACCTTTTTGTTTTTCTGGGAAATTCGTGTCTGGGAGCCAGGGTTTTCAGGTAAATTTTGTCAGTCACAGATTTTAGAAGTAAAGATTTCTTATGAGAAAAATAATTTCCAAGACTTAGAAGTTTGTTAAGGGCTTATGGAACAAATTCAAGTAACGTATATAGCTCTTTAGGGTTTCCATGAGAACTCTACGGACATATTTTACATGTTTTCAACTTACAAAATCGTCTATGTAAGCCTTAGTTATTCATGTAATTTTAGAAAATCACCTGTGCGGGCCAGGGTTTTCAGGAGCTCGTACCTCACATCACCTCCCTCCCCCTTACCTCGCAATCTCTCGCGTCACCTTTATTTACCTTACGCCCGGCCAGCCAGACATCGCATACAGGTTACCTCTTATCTTATCTTATCTTCTCCATAATATCTGGACCGTCCCTCCTCTCTCTCTCTCTCTCCCTCCTCTCTCTCTCTCCTCTTCATATTATTCCCTCTTCCTATTTTCTGACATCGTAATGTTTTATTCCTTTTTTCATTAACCAGTCAGTTTTATACAAATCAACCGAAGCATCTTAACCTTTAATACTGAATCTGTCTCAGAGACTATCTAAGCTGGCCCCAGCTACCTGCCCCAGGCTATCTGCCCCAGGCTATCTGCCCGAGGCAATCATCACCTGATTACCTGCCCAGACATCTACCAGTCATTGTCGGCGTTCGCCACCGTAATAATTTATATATATACATTAAGCGTTAATAAAACTTATTTATTTATTTATAATTTATTTAGTCATCTAATTCATAGTTTACACAATTTATAATAAAAGAGTTTATTCCCAGTATTCGCCAATCATTCTCGCTATTAATAAAACAGCCAAACGCTCACTCAGGGGCACACTATCGTTATTACGCTCATTCAGGGGCCCCCTCAGATCGCCAAAGTCTCAGAGGCCTACACTTTCAGTCAGCATTCAATCTTCATCCTGTTCACAAGGTTCCCCCAGTCCAGTCATATCATCATGTCAGTGTCAGTGTGTCCTCTGTGCCTGTCTCCTCTCAACAACAACGAAATCGGGCATGTGTGTCAAACACGATGTTTAACATGCCTAGGTGAAATGTCCATCAACGCTCTTCAAGAATGCAGACTGTACTGTATAGGATGCAACGGGCCTACACCGCCTGGACATTTTGACGTAACCTGTACCAGCTGTGGACAACTCTATTGTGCAAATCGTAAGTACCGCGTTTTCTCGCACATTCAATAAACTTTCAAAGAAAATATATATCCGAAACACACATACATACATACAGACAGTCAATTTATATATATTATTTTCATTTCAGTTCATGGTTCTACTTCCTGCCCATACTGTCGTTTCTCCGTTAACCGGGAAGCTCCCACCGAAGCCAGAAACGTCATTGAACCTCCACCCAAACGCCGTCGCACCATAAATAACCGTACGTTTTCACAATAATTTTCGTAATTTTAAAAGTTAATAATTGTATTTTTTAACAAGTGTATAAACAAGTAATAAGTACTCATCCAGAAAAATGTTTCCATTACAGGAGTTCCTATTCGTGATCAAGAGAATCTCATACTTGGTGGAATCAACATCCCAGCTCGTAAGTAATATTATTATTTATCTGTAATTCAGTTTTTCCTCTTATTTAAACTTTTTGTTTTTCCTCTTAATAATAAATCCTCTTATTTACACGATATTTTCCTATTAAGGTTTTCAAATCCTCTTATTGTTTTCAAATTTATTTTCCTCTTAATGTTTATTCATTGCTAATATTATATTACAGAATCGCCCCTGGATTCAACCCAACCCTCTGAGTGGAGCACGCCTGTACGCAGTCAACCCCAGCTGTCCCAGGAGCTAGAAGAAGATGCACCAGACGGCAACCAGCAGGCATCCTCAGATGAAGAAGAAGAAGAAGAAGAAGAAGACAATCAACCCCCTGTTCACGACATATCAGATGAAGAAGTCAACGCTCCAGATTCCCCAGAGGTACTTAACTTAGATAACGTTGTTCCGCGAGTGTTAGAAGTCATTAACCATTTCGAAGGTTCATTCTCGAGACATTCGTTCTCCATTCCCGGTCATTTAGACGCCGACCCCAGCTTATATATAAATAGGTATAGGGAATTTTTTATAGAATATATAGACAATCAGTTCAGACAAATACAGGAAGAATTCCCTCCCTCATTTCACATTTACCCTGATGTAAGCCTAATTTTGCAAAAACTTAATCATGCCGACGATCAATATGAAATATTAGATGAAGTATTTTCAATTAGAGGCGAAACTCAGACTGTTACACAGGAAGAGGTGGAAGTTCTTGTAAATTCATGGGTTGACGAAATGTCTGCTAAAATTGACGAATGCCTAAAAAATGTCCAATCCTCAAGTGTAGGAATTCATTCCATGTCAGGCTTTGCCATTAATTTTTCATATATTCGCCACCCTATGCACCTTGGATCTTACGTACCATATCCTGCAAAATTAAAGGGTAAAGAATCAGTATTTAATCCTGAAAGTGAAGGAGATGAGTGTTTGTTACAGTGCATTGCCGCGTATAAAAACTTAGCATTGGGCAGGACTATGCATAACGTTAGACATCATTACAAAAGCCTTCGATGGTGTAGAAGATTCGTAGTATGGGCAGATGAAATCAGATTCCCCGTATCATTTGATAACCTTAAGAAAATAGAGAAGCTTAACAAAATTTCTATTTATATTTATACAATAACTCATGAAAGTAACAGATACTATCTTAGTTTAGCTAGGAAAAGCCAGGAAAAGTATGCCGATAAAGTCCCTTTGTTGTTATTAGAAGGCAAGCATCTCTGTCTGATCAAGGATTTTGATAAATTTGTAAAGAGTATTAACCATAATCGGTATAAAATTCCTGACAATCATAAATTCTGCAAAATTTGTCTTTTGCATGCTCCCTTAGATGAAATTCAGGCTCACGAAGAGTCATGCACTGTATCCCAAGTATTTTCGTTCTATAATCCTAGTGATAAAATCAGTTTTAAAAATTACGGTAGGACCTATAGCCCAACTCACACCGCCTATTACGATTTTGAATGTCTATTAGACCGTCAAAATCCTAGAGGCATGGTGGAATGTAAGCATAAAGCAATTGCTTATGCTTACATGATTTTAGACAGGGAATTCAATGTCGTAGAAACGTATTCATACGTAGGCCCAGACGCGGTCAATCATTTTATTACAAAGCTAGAAGCCTCATGGAAAGCTATTCATGCTCAGCTCCCCAACTTCCCTAAGAACTTGTCTAGAGAACAGGAAAGAATGTTTCAAAGACAAAATACGTGTCAATTGTGTCATCAAACTTTCAAGGATAAGAAAGATAAACATAGACATCATAATCATGCTATTCAGGAAAATAATTACTTAGGTGCTTATTGTGCTCGTTGCAATTTACAATGTAAAAATGCTCGTAGATACTAGACCACATTTTCCCATAATGCTGCCTATGATCTTGGAATTATACTTAAAGAACTGTCCAAAAATCCTCACCGCGATGTAGAAATTCTAACCAAGGAAGGATTGAAATTTATGCAAGTCATCATAGGTAAACTTAAATTCCTAGATAGCCTAGCTCTCCTTAATGGGTCATTAGGAACCTTAGCAAGCGAGCACGTTGCCGGTAAGAAACCCACCAAGTACACTGAACACATACTAAATGGCGTATCCGATGAAGCTAAAGCTCTGTTAATTAAAGGTAAACAAAGCCTATGTTATGATTATATTTCTTCCATGGACGTGTTAGACGAACCTCAGCTCCCTTCGCGAGATAAGTTTTACAATGTTTTACATGACTCTCCACTGTCTGAAGAAGATTATAACAATGCTCTTAAAGTATTTAATTTAGGGAACTGTACAAACATCAAGGATTACCTCATGTTATATTTAAAAGTTGACGTGGGAATGCTAGTTGATATATTTACACTTTGGCGAACATCACTGAAAGAAATTTATGAACTAGATATTGTTTTCTATGTATCACTTCCTAGTTATGCTTGGGACGCTTTCTTATTTAAATCAAAGTTGTACTTGACTATGTGTATGATCAGAATATATATGATTTGTTGAGAAGGAATCTTAGAGGAGGGTTCACATCTTCCATTAGACAATTTACACAGGCTGTTAACGAGCACACTACATCTAACCCTAGCTCTGATGACGATACTCACATTTTGTACCTCGACTTTAACAGCTTATATGCAGCGTGCATGGCTGAGGTACTTCCCCAGGGAGGGATTAGACAATTAACTGACCTTGAGCGGGATACCTTATTAGGGCAAGGGTTACAACATATCCCCTGTAATCAAGACAAAGGCTATTGGATTTTATGCGATACAAAACATGTATCTCCCGAGGTAGCCAGGTATACTGATGATCTGCCCCTTGTACTGTCTCATACTAATATAACGGAGGAGTTTTTGTCAGAGTACAGTAAGAAAACCCTTAATGATGAAAAACGTAAGCTCCCACCTAAAAATACTAAGTTAATTGCATCCCACTTGCCCCAAAACGACTACTTAGTAAGCCTTGATTTCCTGCAATTGCTATTAAAACTTGGACTAGAAGTTGAACGAGTAAAAACAATCTATGAATTTAATCAGGCTCCCTATTTAAAAGATTTTATTTCAACCAACATTCGAGAACGAGCCAATACCACCTGTAAAGTTAAAGGAAAAGCTTTTAAACTCATAAGTAATAGTCTGTACGGGAAATCAATGACAAATATATCTCGATATGCTAATACTCACCATCTAGTAACGACAAAACATTCATTCTTAACTCATGCAAGAAACCCTTTGTATAAACGAGCTGTCTCTTTAGGTCAAGATAGGGTTCTCTGTACAGTAATGAAAGACATCCTTAAAGTTACCACTCCTTCTTACATGGGATATCAGATCTTACAGATAGCCAAGAGGCGTTTATACGAGTTCTGGTATAATGTAGTTAAAGCCCATTATGGGGAGAGAGCTAGACTAATTTATACGGATACAGACTCATTCATATTTACTCTGACCTGTAAAGATGCTTTCCAAGAAATGACAAAAGCTCCTCTAGTAGATTATATGGATTTCAGTAATTTTGACAAAGATCATCCCATGTATTCTGCTACTCGCAAAGGTGAACTAGGACTCCTCAAGTCAGAAGTAAAGCAGAAAATCATAACTGAATTAATTGCACTCAAGCCTAAAACTTACTCTCTCCTAACCCTTGATAATGAACATTTATGTAAATGTAAAGGGATTCCTTATCACCAACAAAAGAAAATAACGCATGCATCTTTTCAGAACACATTAGAGACAAATACAACTTTTAATTTTGTATCCCGATCCATTCGTAATGTTAACGGACAGATATGCACGTGTAAAACAACTAAGCGCGGTCTGTCAGCTTTTGATGACAAGAGGTACCTCATTAGTCCCACAGAGTCATTAGCTTACGGTCACCCAGACATTCCAGAGCGTGAGGTACAGGTACAGGTAGAGGAAGAGGTACAGGTAGAGGAAGAGGTGCAGGTAGGGGATCCAGTAATTGTAGATAATCCCCAACCAAGACGTCAATTGTTCCCCATTTTTAATCTTTGGGAAAAGCGGGATAGAGTCGCTCAGCAATTATTCCCTAACAACAACTAAGTCTGTTACTGTATTGTCTATGTATTATCTATAACTATATTCAAATGTCTATGATATTGTATTGGCTATGATTTGCTACTGTATTTGATATGAAATGACTATGATATGACTAATTTATTTTGTTACTGTATTGGATATGATTTTATTACTGTATTGGATATGTTATGACTATGATTCAAATGTCTATAATAATGTATATTCTATGATTTTATTACTGTATTGGATATGTTATGACTATGATTCAAATGTCTATAATAATGTATATTCTATGATTTTATTACTGTATTGGATATGTTATGACTATGATTTTATTGGTTATGTTTAAATAAAACTCGAATGTAGATTTCGTTTAAATACTCCTTTCATTATATATTTGTAGTTAGTCTATTGAATCCTAGCAACATGGAAGGGCAGAAAAAAGTTATTACTGAATCCCAGTTGAATATATTTAGTGAACCGTCAAGAATTATTATTGCTGGATTTTCAAATGGTGGGAAGAGCTATTTATGTGCTAAAATGATAGAGAAATATCAGCAGAACTTTGCAAAAATAATTATCTGTGGAAGCGGGTATAAAGAGTTGAGAACTAATCCACTCTTTAAACATAAGATATCTTTTTACTCTGAAATTGTAAACCCTTTAGATGATCGTGATCCAGAGGACACATCTCATATATTAGTTGTTTATGATGACTTGTATGTTGAATCTACAAACTCTAAAATAGTAAGTGATATATTTACTAAGGGACGGCATGAGAACATCTCTGTTATTTTTATAACCCAAAATATATTTTTCAGTGGGAAATTTTCTAGATCTATAAGTTTAAATGCTTCTCATTTTATTCTGCTTAAATCAAGAGACTTGTCCCAGATAGAAACATTAGGCAGACAAATATTCGGAAAACAAGATGCCAAGAAATTTTTAGATATATATAAGAAAGTGATTTCTCGACAGTATGGGTATTTACTTGTTGACTTGGGCGTTAAAACACCTGAATCCATAATATTTAGGGGAAATATTGTAAATGAACCCCCATATGAAATAGTGTATCAATGGTGAACATTACACAAACTCTTAATAAGATATACAATGACCCCAAGTCCATAGGTGGGTTTGGTGGCGTTTTAAAATTGTATAAGGCTGCAAAGAAAACAATCCCTGAAATAACTATAAAAGATGTGAAAGACTATTTAAAAACGTCTAATGCATATACCTTACATCTATTAAAAAAACGTAAATTTAAACGAAGACGTATCTTAGCACCTAGACCTAAAGCTTTCTTTACCAGTGACTTGGCTGATATGACATTGTTAGCTAAGCACAACAATGATATTAAATATTTATTAGTTTGTGTTGATATATTTTCAAGGTTTGCACATGTAGTTCCACTATCCACTAAATCAGGTCAGAGTGTAAGTGAAGCCATGAAAGCTGTTCTGGATTTACCTTCATCAAAAGGTGTAAGGAAGCTTAACACTGATAAGGGCGGTGAATTCTATAATAAATATATGAAACGATTGTTAGACAGTAAAAACATTGATCTGTACAGTGTATTTTCTCAGGAAACTAAAGCTAGCATTGCAGAGAGATTTATAAGAACATTGAAAACTAAGATATATAAATATTTAACGGCTTATAACACCTTAACCTATATAAATGTTTTACCTGATATGGTTAAAACGTATAATAGAACACCACATAGAGGATTAAAGGGGAAAATACCTATTGATGTACATGCTTTATCTTCGCCTCAAGATGTGACTAGGCAATTTAAGCTCATGTATAAAGGAGAGCAGCAGACTAAGCCACGCATCAGTAATCATCTGTCTGTAGGAGATACAGTACGGCTTGCCTTATCTAATCGTATTTCAAAGTTCAAAAGAGGTTTTCATCAACAGAACACTAAGGAAATATTTACAATTGCTCAAATTGATACTAAACAACCCGTGCCTTTATATTATCTAAAGGACTTAAATAATAGACTTATAGAAGGCGGATTTTATAGAGAGGAGTTGACTCCCACCTACTTGTCAGATACATTTGAAATTGAGAGAATTATAAGTAAACGTAAAGTTGGTAATACTACTTTATATAAAGTTAGATACGTCGGTTACGACAGTTCATTTGATCAGTGGGTGAATTCAGATGACGTGAAGAAACTATGAAGAAGCAGCCCTTAGTTAGCAAGTATCGTGGATTTATTGAACTATTAGCTAGATTAGGTTATAATTCTAGGAAAAAGTTAATTAAGACTCTTAAAAAGGAACATATACTTTGCTTATCAGAAATATTTAATAATTTCTTAAAAAATAAAATTGAAGTTGGGAAGCCTATTTTAAAGAGACTTTCTAAATATAGAGCTCTACTCCATACATTAGCCTGTAAGAAGAAAGCTATTTCACTCAAGAAAGACATATTAACAAGTAAAAGAGGAGGCAATTTATTGGGCATTTTACTTCCCATAGCTATAAATTTCATTTCAAGGCTATTTAATAAGGAATAATGAAAGAATTCTATCTTGTACCACGAAAAGCTATTGATCAACAGAAGCCTACGGCAGTAAGTGTTGAGAAGCCTACGATGACAGTGAGAACAAATCCTGTTATACAACACTTGATAGACTTAAGATTAAAGCTTAAGGATTATGATTTTGCTGTCTCCTTGTTAAATTATTTTAATACAACTGGACTTGTAAAGTGGGATGAGGAAGGGAACATTACATCGCCAGTTACTGGGATCAATATTGTTGATGACGTTATAGGCAGGATGTGCACTCCGAAATTGTTATTCCCAGAAGATAAACTGCCAATTGCAAAGTTGTTCTACTCTTTGACCTCTACACCTAAGAATTTATTTAGAAATGTAGATGCGAAAAATCAAGTGTTTTCTCCTCCAAGTTTGAAGAGGAAGATCAAGGCTGGAGATGAAGGAGAGTCTACCTGGATATCATATTAAGGTGAGTTTCTGTTTATTTTTATCATTTACTATTAGTCTACAGGATGGATAGTTACGTTATATATGCAGCGAGTAACTCTGATACTGATGTATTTAAAAACAATGCTCCCAATGCTTTTGAAAATAGATTACATAATCAGCTGCCTTTAGACCCGAATAAAGCTTATGAGGTGTGCCTGAAGAATATATTCCTGCCTCCATCTTATTTCGCTGTTAGGAGGAATGACCCGGAAAGTTTTATTTCAGTTCAACTTCTAGTGTCTAATAAAAATTTATCTGATTTGAGTACGGTGAATACATCTTTCACTTTAAAGTCGGATATTTTAGCCAGTGATAATTGCATAGAGCTAACGACTATTTTAAATAGAGAAATTTCTACTATATTTTCAAAAGGTTCACTGAGTTTTATAGGACCCGTACTTAATTATAATTTCCCAGATCACGGGGACGTTTATATGAAATATGATTCGAGTATTAATCGAATTAAGTTTAATGCAGCATTTAGTGAGAAGTTGTTAAAATTATTTATTACAAAGGATGGAAAATTAGTTGTTCGAATTTCTTTATCTTTCGGTCGAAATATATGTAAAGTTATTGGAGCTGAAGTAGGTAAAGCCTATGATATTTTTATTATGAATAAGCTACCTAATAACAGGTTATTTGTACAAGATACTTGCTATTATCATCCTAGGCCAGGAGGCCGTATAGATTTCTTGTGTGTATATTGTGATAAGGTGCAGCCCACCATGTTTGGTAATCAGATTGTAAATATCTTGGATGTTGTTTCGTTTCAAAGTAATGTAACACACAGGAAATTATATAAACCTTTAAATACGACTAATATTGATGGCATCAGTATTAGATTAACAGATCAAGATGGGGAGCCTGTATATTTTGAAAAGGATGGATGTACGATTGCAGTATTACATATTAGACCCGTTGATATATAATGGCATGAGTAGAGGGAGTTTATCATTCTCTCTTGGCCTGTTTAAACATGAGGGTCGGGTTTGTACCGCTGTCTGTTGACGAGGTAGGGCGATTTATCGCTCCTCGAGGGAAGAGAGGTGGAGCACTGGGCGATATTACTGTTTTTGATAGAAGACATTTAAGAGGAGGTGGAATATTAAGTTTCTTAACTGGTCTAGCTCGTAGAGCAACTCCTTTCCTATTAAAAACTATTATGCCAGCTGCATTGACAATGGGACAGAATGTTTTGCAGGATATAAATGCTGGTCAAGGTACTTTGAAAGATTCAATTAGAAAACGCGGTATGGAAACATTGAAAAGTATAGGTCCTAAATTGTTAGCAGGTGGCCGAATAACGAAAAGAAAAACGAAAAGACCTGCCTATATAAAGAAAATGGATAGATATAAAGACGAGTTTTCATAAAACAGTACTAGTTGTATGCTAGACGCAGACATGATGAGTGTAAATGCTCCTAGTGCAGCATTGCAAGTTCCTTTAGAAAATTATACAGCTGCTATAAGCGATGGCTTTCCTAAAGTTAGTCCTCATAGAATGGTTGAAAGTACGATATTTTCAAGACAGACACAGGATATTTTACCTGTGAATTCAAGTATTAACAATAAATTTAAAGATTCTTATATTGAATTTCGTATCCCGGGAGTTAAGGGTCAATTTATTGATCTTTCGAGCTTGACGCTAGAACTGATGGTTGAATTAACGGGACCTGACGGAATTACGGCTTTAGCGGATATTAAAAATGCATCAATAGTCAATGGTTTGTCCCAGACAATGTTTAAAGCTGTAACTGTTTATTTAAATGAGCAAGTGGTGGAAACTAATTCACTATTTTCATATTTATCATATGTAAAGCTAATGACAACGCTTTCTGAATGTAAAGCTGAAAGATTTAAAGAACTGACGTATTTCTATAATGATGTTTTTCCTGAAAAATATGATGTAGATTATTTTAAGAATGCCTCAGAAGACCTTAAATCTAGATTTGTAAAGTTAAAAACTGAAGGAGTAAATTGTTGCTTTAAACTGCTATTGGACATTACAACTTTGAGCGAATATCTTTTGGATGGAATTGATATTCGTTTGAGATTAGAACTTAACAGTGATCCGTGGGTTATAAACAGTATTGAATCTGGATATAAGTTTAACATAAAACTAGCTAGAATGTGGATTGATCGGATAACTCCATTTGCATCTGGATTGGAGGCTATTAATAGAGCTCTGGCTGAACAAAATACACCAGTTACATATACGTTTGATAAGACACTCCATAAGACGTTCATTCTCAGTAATGGGCAGCAGAGATTAAGTATTGACCAGCCATGGGGGAGCATTATCCCAGATAAATTATTTATTATGATGATGGATATGGAAGCAATATCAGGAGCGTATACACTTAATCCACTTTATTTCGATCACTGCGATTTATCTAATGTATATATTACACGTGATGGGACAAACTTATTTAATATAACTTGCAAGTTCCTGAATAAATGTTCGAAACTATACTACGAGACTCAAAATACTGTAGGCTTTAATGCTTGCAATACCTTGACATATAATTCATTTATAAAAGGAAGAACGTTACTGGCATTTAGACTAACGCCTGAGGAATTGAGAGATACCCTTCCTATAGAGGCTTCGGGCAACCTGAGAATTACATTAGAATTTGCTGTTCCAGCGAAATCAAATAAAGTTATTATTTTATTCGGAATTACAACGGGAGTATTGAGAATTTATTCTGATAGGCGAGTTGTGTGTGATACAAGAGCATGAACTGCAAACAAATTAATACGGCATTGAACAATATGAAAGGTAGTAAAGCTAAATATATTGGATGCTATTTAGCGACGGATATATATAGAATAATGAAGCAAATACGGGATAAACCAATTATGTTTATAATAAATACCTTAGGAAGAGACTCTAAGGAAGTAATGGGTCACTGGATTGCTGTATATAAATCTAAACGGAAAATAGTTATACTCGATTCATATGGAATAAATGTGTATTCGCCATACATTTTGGAGTTTTTAAATTATTATAAAGACTGTGATGTATACACGTTTACAGAGAGACTTCAGAGTTTAAATACATACGTATGCGGACTATATGCAATGTTTTTCTGTTACCATCTTTCAAACAAGGATCTAAAAACTGCAATAAAGCTATTTGAAACTAGTTTTACTTATGGAGAATATATGCAGAATGATAGGAACGTAATGAGGCTATCTTATGCTTTATTTTAAAATATGCCGAGCTGCTATGAAACGCTGTGTTATGATAAGAGCGATATTTGTTGGAAAATGTGCTTGGAGACGACTGGCTGAATGAGGCTATAACAAATTATATAACGGAAAATGGTGAGTACATTTGTTTCGAGGTTTTATGTGTCTGATAAATATTGTACATGTGTAAACGCTATCTGAAACTGTTATTCTTTATTTACAGAGATGAAGAGTGAATAGGACGGATATTATACAAGCGGATTGAGGAGCGAGCTTCTTAGAACTTCGGGCTAAATGAATCGTTTATTATAAATTGTGTAAACTAAGAATTAGATGACTAAATAAATTATAAATAAATAAATAAGTTTTATTAACGCCTAATGTATATATATATATAAATTATTACGGTGGCGAACGCCGACAATGACTGGTAGATGTCTGGGCAGGTAATCAGGTGATGATTGCCTCGGGCAGATAGCCTGGGGCAGATAGCCTGGGGCAGGTAGCTGGGGCCAGCTTAGATAGTCTCTGAGACAGATTCAGTATTAAAGGTTACATTAAGATGCTTCGGTTGATTTGTATAAAACTGACTGGTTAATGAAAAAAGGAATAAAACATTACGATGTCAGAAAATAGGAAGAGGGAATAATATGAAGAGGAGAGAGAGAGAGGAGGGAGAGAGAGAGAGAGAGGAGGGACGGTCCAGGTATTATGGAGAAGATAAGATAAGATAAGAGGTAACCTGTATGCGATGTCTGGCTGGCCGGGCGTAAGGTAAATAAAGGTGACGCGAGAGATTGCGAGGTAAGGGGGAGGGAGGTGATGTGAGGTAAGAGCTCCTGAAAACCCTGGCCCGCACAGGTGATTTTCTAAATTTACATGAATAACTAAGGCTTACATAGACGATTTTGTAAGTTGAAAACATGTAAAATATGTCCGTAGAGTTCTCATGGAAACCCTAAAGAGCTATATACGTTACTTGAATTTGTTCCATAAGCCCTTAACAAACTTCTAAGTCTTGGAAATTATTTTTCTCATAAGAAATCTTTACTTCTAAAATCTGTGACTGACAAAATTTACCTGAAAACCCTGGCTCCCAGACACGAATTTCCCAGAAAAACAAAAAGGTACCTGTGGCGCTTACAGTCCACAGGGGTCCTCTGGCCAAAAAAAAAAAAAAGGTACCTGTGGCGCTTACAGTCCACAGGGGTCCTCTCCCCAAAAAAAAAAGGTACCTGTGGCGCTTACACCCTACTACTAGTACCCCATAAAAGGTTGATGCATAAGCTGGAGAAACAGGCAGGAGTAACTGGTAGGGCGCTCCAGTGGATAAGGGAGTACCTAAACAATATGAATCAGAGAGTTACAGTGAGGGGTGAGACCTCAGACTGGCGTGAAGTCACCAGTGGAGTCCCACAGGGCTGTGTACTTGGACCTATCCTGTTTCTGATATACGTAAATGATCTCCCAGAGGGTATAGACTCATTCCTCTCAATGTTTGCTGACGACGCCAAAATTATGAGAAGGATTAAGACAGAGGAGGACAGCTTGAGGCTTCAAGAAGACCTGGACAAGCTGCAGGAATGGTCGAACAAATGGCTGTTAGAGTTTAATCCAAGCAAATGTAATGTAATGAAGATAGGGGTAGGAAGCAGGAGACCAGATACAAGGTATCACTTGGGAGATGAAATACTTCAAGAGTCCGAGAGAGAGAAAGACCTGGGGGTTGATATCACGCCAGACCTGTCCCCTGAAGCTCATATCAAGAGGATAAAAGCAGCAGCATATGCCAGGTTAGCTAACATAAGAACGGCCTTTAGAAACTTGTGTAAGGAATCTTTCAGAACATTATATACCACATATGTCAGACCAATCCTGGAGTATGCGGCACCAGCATGGAGTCCATATCTAGTCAAGCATAAGACTAAAATGGAAAAGGCTCAAAGGTTTGCCACCAGACTAGTACCCGAGCTGAGAGGATTGAGCTACGAGGAGAGACTACGGGAATTAAACCTCACTTCGTTGGAAGACAGAAGAGTTAGGGGGGACATGATCACCACATTCAAGATTCTGAAGGGAATCGACAGGGTTGATAAAGACAGGCTGTTTAATACAAGGGGCACACGCACTAGGGGACACAGGTGGAAACTGAGTGCCCAAATGAGCCACAGAGATATTAGAAAGAACTTTTTTAGTGTCAGAGTGGTTGACAAATGGAATGCATTAGGAAGTGATGTGGTGGAGGCTGACTCCATACACAGTTTCAAGTGCAGATATGATAGAGCCCAATAGGCTCAGGAACCTGTACACCTGTTGATTGACAGTTGAGAGGCGGGACCAAAGAGCCAGAGCTCAACCCCCGCAAGCACAACTAGGTGAGTACAACTAGGTGAGTACACACGCACATACACACACACACACACACACACACACACACACACACACACACACACACACACACACACTCACACACACACACATACACACACACACACACACACACACACACACACACACACACACACACACACACACACACACACACACACACACACACACACACACACACACAGGGATAAAAAGGGAGTTATTTCAGCAAATACATGATGCAGTAGAGAGGCAGAAACAGGAGCTCATGCCCTATATTCAGGAAGAGATTAGGAAGGCAAGAGAGGACTGGGAGAGGGTTGACGTTGACGTTGCCAACACCGAGGCAGTAATTCTACACGTTGCCAACACCGAGGCAGTAACCCTACACGTTGCCAACACCGAGGCAGTGACCCTACACGTTGCCAACATCACTGTAATGACGCTACACATTGCCAACTCCGCTGAAGTGACCCTTCACGTTGCCAACACCGCTGTAGAGACCAAAAACGTTGCTGACACCGTTGAAGTGACCCTTCACGTTGCCAACACCGCTGAAGTGACCCAACACGTTGCCAACACCGCTGAAGTGACCCTTCACGTTGCCAACACCGCTGAAGTGACCCAACACGTTTCCAACACCGCTGAAGTGACCCAACACGTTGCCAACACCGCTGAAGTGACCCTTCACGTTGCCAACACCGCTGAAGTGACCCAACACGTTGCCAACACCGCTCTAGTGACCCTTCACATTGCCAACACCGCTGTAGAGACCCTACACGTTGCCAACAGCGCTGTAGTGACCCTACACGTTGCCAACACTGCTGTAGTGACCCTACACGTTGCCAACACCGCTGTAGTGACCCTACACGTTGCCAACAGCGCTGTAGTGACCCTACACGTTGCCAACACCTCTGTAGTGACCCTACACGTTGCCAACACCGCTGTAGTGACCCTACACGTTGCCAACACCGCTGTAGTGACCCTACACGTTGCCAACACCTCTGTAGTGACCCTACACGTTGCCAACACCTCTGTAGTGACCCTACACGTTGCCAACACCTCTGTAGTGACCCTACATGTTGCCAACAGCGCTGTAGTGACCCTACACGTTGCCAACACCTCTGTAGTGACCCTACACGTTGCCAACACCGCTGTAGTGACCCTACACGTTGCCAACACCGCTGTAGTGACCCTACACGTTGCCAACACCTCTGTAGTGACCCTACACGTTGCCAACAGCGCTGTAGTGACCCTACACGTTGCCAACACCTCTGTAGTGACCCTACACGTTGCCAACACCGCTGTAGTGACCCTACACGTTGCCAACACCGCTGTAGTGACCCTACACGTTGCCAACACCTCTGTAGTGACCCTACACGTTGCCAACACCTCTGTAGTGACCCTACACGTTGCCAACACCTCTGTAGTGACCCTACATGTGGCCAACAGCGCTGTAGTGACCCTACACGTTGCCAACACCTCTGTAGTGACCCTACACGTTGCCAACACCGCTGTAGTGACCCTACACGTTGCCAACACCGCTGTAGTGACCCTACACGTTGCCAACACCTCTGTAGTGACCCTACACGTTGCCAACACCGCTGTAGTGACCCTACACGTTGCCAACATCGCTGTAGTGACCCTACACGTTGCCAACACCGCTGTAGTGACCCTAGACGCTGCCAACACCTCTGTAGTGACCCTACACGTTGCCAACACCGCTGTAGTGACCCTACACGTTGCCAACACCGCTGTAGTGACCCTACATGTTGCCAACACTGCTGTAGTGACCCTACACGTTGCCAACACCTCTGTAGTGACCCTACACGTTGCCAACACCGCTGTAGTGACCCTACACGTTGCCAACACCGCTGTAGTGACCCTACACGTTGCCAACACCTCTGAAGTGACCGCATATTAGGCCGAGAAGTGCGTTCTGGCTACTAGGTACGACATATATATATATATATATATATATATATATATATATATATATATATATATATATATATATATGTCGTACCTAATAGCCAGAACGCACTTCTCTGCCTACTATTCAAGGCCCGATTTGCCTAATAAGCCAAGTTTTCATGAATTAATGTTTTTTCGTCTACCTAACCTACCTAACCTAACCTAACCTAGCTTTTTTTGGCTACCTAACCTAACCTTAACTATAAATATAGGTTAGGTTAGGTTAGGTAGGGTTGGATAGGTTCGGTCATATATCTACGTTAATTTTAACTCCAATAAAAAAAAATTGACCTCATACATAGAGAAAAGGGTTGCTTTATCATTTCATAAGAAAAAAATTATAGTAAATATATTAATTCAGGAAAACTTGGCTTATTAGGCAAATTGGGCCTTGAATAGTAGGCTGAGAAGTGAGTTCTGGCTACTAGGTACGACATATATATATATATATATATATATATATATATATATATATATATATATATATATATATATATATATATGTCGTACCTAGTAGCCAGAACGCACTTCTCAGCCTACTATGCAAGGTCCGATTTGCCTAATAATCCAAGTTTTCATGAATTAATGTTTTTTTGACTACCTAACCTACCTAACCTAACCTAACCTAACTTTTTCTGCTACCTAACCTAACCTAACTTATAAAGATAGGTTAGGTTAGGTTAGGTAGGGTTGGTTAGGTTTGGTCATATGTCTACGTTAATTTTAACTCCAATAAAAAGAAATTGACCTCATACATAATGAAATAGGTAGCTTTATCATTTCATAAGAAAAAAATTAGAGAAAATATATTAATTCAAGAAAACTTGGCTTATTAGGCAAATCAGGCCCTGCATAGTAGGCTGAAAAGTGCATTCTGGCTACTAGGTACGACATATATATATATATATATATATATATATATATATATATGTCGTACCTAGTAGCCAGAACGCACTTCTCAGCCTACTATGCAAGGCCCGATTTGCCTTATAAGCCAAGTTTTCATGAATTAATTGTTTTTCGACTACCTAACCTACCTAACCTAACCTAACCTAACTTTTTCGGCTACCAAACCAAACCTAACCTATAAAGATAGGTTAGGTTAGGTTAGGTAGGGTTGGTTAGGTTCGGTCATATATCTACGTTAATTTTAACTCCAATAAAAAAAAATTGACCTCATACATAATGAAATGGGTAGATTTATCATTTCATAAGAAAAAAATTAGAAAAAATATATTAATTCAGGAAAACTTGGCTTATTAGGCAAATCGGGCCTTGAATAGTAGGCCAAAAAGTGAGTTCTGGCTACTAGGTACGACATATATATATATATATATATATATATATATATATATATATATATATATATATATATATATATATATATATATATATATATATGCCAATACTTGCTTAAACCACAAGTGAAGATGAACAATCTTTGGACAACACCCACCAGTGGGCCTCGAACCCAGAAAGGGTCTGATGTGGTGTAGTGGTGACATATTCCTTATAGTAACGAATTAACGAATGGTGTACATATAGTTATAGATTATATTATAATCACAGATGACATATTCGTTATAGTAAAAGACTCAGATGAACTAATTGATCTGAAAAGATATCTAGAGAGAGAGTCAGTACTCCGATTTACACATGAAAATAGTGAAAATATCAGTCTGCCATTCTTGGATGTACTAATAACAAAAACAGGAACCTCTTTAAGCACCAACGTATATACCAAGCCCACCAACATAGGATTATGCCTGAACGGTAGAAGTTTTTTTTTTTTTTTTTTTTTATTATTTTCTACCACAGACGTGGCCACACATTTACAATGCTAACCAGCATATATACATTTTCTTCTGTCCTCCATGGACAGGGTTAGAGAAGTGTTAAACATACAGTTCAGGGGTTTATTGAACACTCAACCACAGAAGGTGATTCGGTGCTTTTAAAATGCTAAGCTAACCTACATACGTAAATACATAGATACACAGATTTTCGTATGCCCTACATAAAGTATTAGATGTGTCTTTTACATAGTGTCATTAATGTACATTCACAAAGGTGAAATGTAATTCTGATCAGCTTCCATATATGCTTTATACCCATACATATACATACACACACACACATACACATACATATATACACACACACACATGCATTCACATACATTTGTCTCATTTACCCTGACAGGGTGAGGTAGCTGATAAAGAAACTAGTGTGCAATTAAGCACTTAATCACTGAAGGTGATGAAGGTGCTTTTACAAGCTCAGGTTATATAGTTGCATCATATATATACATTATATGATTGATATATTACATGGTCAATTTTGGATACAAGTCCAATATATCATCAAGTGATCCAGTACTCATATAGTAACTACAGAGTTCAGCATACCTTAGCCCAGGAGGGCGAAAGTCAGTCAGTATGGGACATTCTACAATATAATGTTCAAGAGAGTGCATGTTTTCTCTTTCACAAAGTTGACACATTGTGTACTCGACATTTGGGTTTTGAGAAAGCTGCCAGATACGTCTATATCCCAGGCGTATTCTGGCCACTATAACATCACATTGCCGGGTTCTTGTTCTATTAGTCCCATATGTGAATGTCTCCTCATGATATCTATCATAATATTTAATGCTACAACTTTCAGGTCTTTGAGAATTTGTTAGGTCGGTGAGATTTTCATTAGATATTTGTTTAAGTATTCTCTTTGTCACTGCTAATGAAACACCCATATCAATTTCTACCACTGGTTTTCTGCAGGCTGACTTAGCAAGCATATCAACAGTGTCATGCCTTGAGATGCCAACATGTGATGGTATCCATAGGAATTTAATCTCAAATCTGTTTTCTTTGGCAGCTAAAACATTCATTCGAATATCACTGACTATTTTCTGGGTGTCACTACTATGTGCGTTCAATGCCAGGAGTGCACTCTGCGAGTCACAGTATATAAGTCCACTGCCTTTGTCTTTTAAAAAATCAGTGGCAAGGTATATGCCTGCAAGTTCGGTTTGAGTTGTACTTGCCCAGTCATTGACGCGCTTCATTGCTGTATGTACGAGAGAAGATTCTTCAAATATGTTACATGCACATCCGGTACATCGTCCACCTTCTTCTACAGAGCCGTCGGTATAGCACTGATAAACATCGTTACCCATACTCTGAGTACTTTCAGTGATGCTTTTTCAGTGTTAACTGTTTTAATAATGTAGTGTGCACACTATCTTTCTTGGGCGCATTTACAAAATCAACTGATAGATCCCAGTTATCCCATGGAGTAATTGGCTGATTAATCATTAGTCGAGTTGGGTACATATTTAATATTTTGATGGAGTTGGCTACCTTGTAGAACCAATATACATAATCAGATTTCGTTCTTCTTCTATAGACCTCAGGTGAGTGTAGCATATTAGAAAGTTTAGCTTGAAACTTCATGTGCTGTCTAGATCTACTCAATGCCTTCACGCCGAAAACTGTGCTAATAGACAAGATTCTCTCACTTATGGTAGGTAATTTTAACTCTGCTCTCATGTTAACTATTCTCGTGGACTTTGGAGCCCCAAGGATGAGACGCATAGCTTCATTTTGCAAGGTTTCAAGAGATTTCAGCTCTTTGTCAGTATACAGTGTGAGATGTAGAGCATTGTAGTCAATCACAGAGCGTATAAATGATACATAAAACATTCTAGCAAGTCTCACGTTAAGCCCATGATTGACACCAACAAGGACCCGCAAGGGCTTTAATCTCTCCCAAAGTCTCCTCTTGAGAGAAGAAAGGTACCCAGGGTCGTTAATGGGGACACCAAGGTATCTGTAAGACTCGCAGTTCTCAAGTGCTCGCCCATCTATATGATAATTGGGTGGTGGAATACCACATGGAATGAGGGCACGAGTTTTCTGTACAGAGATAAGGAGGCCACATTCCTCAGCTCTAGTAGCAAAAGCGTCGAGCAGAACTTGCATTCTAGGCTCGGTGGCAGCCTGTAAACATATATCATCAGCATAACAAATGACAGTGTCTTCATTATTAGTTGGAAGATCTTTAATAAGTTTATGCATCAGAACGTTGAACAACAAGGGACTGAGGACCCCTCCTTGTGGAGTTCCCAGTTCAAAGTGTTTGCTCTCTGTGCTTTTAACACCATTAAACAAAACATATGCTGTTCGATTAGACAAATAGCCCTTTATCCATTTCAGTAATTTTCCTTGTATTCCCAGCTCGGCAAGCTGTTCCAGTATGATTTCTCTGTTTGCTGTATCTAAAGCTGCTGCTAGGTCGATGAAGACTGTTTGAAGGGAAGCTTCAATATGTGCGAAGTACTCAGCAAAACAGTGTTGTGTACTGAGCCCAGACATAAATCCAAACAGTTGGGGTGACAGGTGCCCCTGTATACGATACATGAGCCGGTTTAGAACAATACGTTCAAGCACTTTACAAACACACGATGTTAAAGATATGGGTCTATAATTATCTGAGTGTGGTTTGGGGATGGGAACAATGACACTCTTTGTCCAAGCATCAGGTAATACTCCTTCACGTAAACTCATTCTGTACAACACTAATAGTGGATTACCTGGTACGTGTGAGACTAATCTCAGTAGACTGTAAGTAATACCGTCCTCTCCAGGAGCAGTTGATTTTCCCATCTTTAGTGCATGATTTAATTCCCATTCAGTTACATCATTAAGGTCCGACACGTCGATAGCTGTACAGGCAAGATTGATGGTTCGTTGTCTGTTGGGGCGTGTCATTAAGTTTGTGCTGTATGTTAATTGGGAGTGAGTCGTAGCTCGATGTTATTGCCCATTGATCAAGGAGAATGTTTGCTTGTTCTAGTGGGCTGTGGTGCAGCGGTTTGGTTGGGCTGCTTCTAGAGATTTTTCGTATCTTTTCCCAAACTTCAACAAGTGTTGTTTGCTCATTTATACTTTGTAGGAACTCTTCCCAATGTTTATTACGTATAACGTTGCTCATGTCTCTCACCTCTCTATTTGCAACTAGAACGGTAGAAGTGAGTGCCCCCAAAGATACAAAGCCAGTGTTCTCAATGCTTATATTCATCGAGCGCTTACCCACTGCTCCGAATGGAGCAACGTGAGTAGAGTTTGAAAGAGTAACTCAGGTACTGGTGAACCACGGATATAGCAACGCGGAAATAAACGCTGATATAAGAAGACACTTGGACCGATATTATAATCCTGAACCTAGAACAGAAACCACAATACCTCCAATAAAATTATATTACAAATCAACCATGCACAGTGAACATATAAAAGAGGAAAGAATAATGTTAGAAATAATCCATAAATGAGTACAAAGCATTACTCCTAACCAAAACATAGACCTGATCATATTCTACAAAACCAAGAAGACTTCCAAACTCCTTATCAAAAACAGCCCGAAGCCGACGGAGAACCCTCTACAGCAGTCAAGCGTTGTATACATGTACACTTGCCCCCACGAAGGATGTAACCTTCAATCTAGGTACATAGGTATGACGTCGACCAAGCTGACGAGGCGTTTGACATGCCATCTTCAACCCGGTGGCCCCAGGAATCACATGAGACAAGCCCATGACATCACCCTAACAAGAGAAATGTTGAACAAAAATACCTGTATAATAGACAAAACCCAAGATGCAAGAAGATTACAAATTCTTGAAGCAATTCACATAAGAATAGAACAACCTACCATGAATACCCAAATCACGGAACTATTTACTCTACCCACTATGAGAGTAAGGACAAGACCAGAACATAACGATGCCAACACAGAAGACAATGTTCAACATAAAAGGCCAATTATACCTGATTAATCTTTGTATGTAGACAGAAGCTGCCTCGTATGGGCCAATAAGCCTTCCACAGTTACCTCTATTCTTATGTTCTTATGTGCTTCATCCCCCATTTAGGGGCCATATCACCCGAAAATCCGATGAAAAATGGAATATTTACGAAAAATTACGAAAAATACTACAACGTTCTGGCAACACTGTGGTCCAAACCGTTTAATGATATCTTGAAAAATAACGTAATTAGAGTCAAATTTCCCGCTGCAACTTTCGTGAATCTGGTCCTCGCGCCGTGAGTACGCCGCGGGGTATTGTATCTTACGTTGTAGATGTCTTATTTTTCGTAATAGCGTTGAAAATAACATGTTATGCATAAAATGAATATAAACTAACCCATATGGCAACAACATATGGTCTGACACGAGGGTGGTGCAGTCAGTGACTGCGTGACTCTCATGGAGAGAGGATGTATGCTGACGCGCTCACACAATATCTCCCAGAACATGCTATTTTTGCTATTTTTAGCTATTTGTACTGCAATATGACTTACCAAACGAACAAGAGAGAAGCATTGACAGCTAGATGCATGCGAGCTCTCCATACGAGCTGGCCGCAATGCGTAAATCACCAGTCACGAGTGACCGCAGGTTGAGAAACTTTGAGAGCGCGCTACGCAACTCCAACTTTTACAAATAGATAAAATTTCACAGCATTTATTTATTATTCTATTTACATGAAACTTGCACATTATATGTAGAGTTTACGCCTCTATAAACGCATGTCATTATTCTTATCTACGTAGATTTATTGATTTTATAAATAATGATACACCTCATTTTGTTGCATACGTTTTTGGGAAACTTTTATAAAATCTGTATTATTGCACTAAATACATCTGGGATAATAATGTGACATGCAAATCTTTATTATATAGTAAGGTCATAGCTGAGTGTCGTATAAATGATTTTGGTTCACAATTGTGGGCTGTGAAATTTTTTGAACATGGTTGAAAAATTCGTCATTTTTTTTGTTTTTTTTTTTTCTCCGTCTCTATTTAGGCTGAGATGCTGAAACTTGGCCTAGGTGCAGCACCTTTCACATGTATCAGGATAATAAATTATGAATACCCTACAACAATTTTTTAAATCCGGGTGATATGGCCCCTTATCCCTTATGTATCCCCCATGTTTTTACCTTTATTGTCTTATCACCTGACCCAGTGCGGGTATAAATCAACCAGTTCTGAAAATTCTTTTCACTTCAGAATGAACCATGGAGGTTCGAAACGTTGTGCAATTGTATAAAAAGTGTAATATCTTCTATAGTAATTCACTTTTTTCTTCACCTTGAAATAACGAAAATGAGTTTTGGAGAACTCTTTTAGCTAAGCCCTGATGCTAAGAAAATAGTTAGAGGGATAGAAGCCCTAAATCAAAAGATAGTAAATACAGAATATGCGGTCATATTCAATGAGACATGTTTAAAAGAAAACCTGCTGCCAGTATACACCAATATATATATATATATATATATATATATATATATATATATATATATATATATATATATATATATATATGTCGTACCTAATAGCCAGAACGCACTTATCGGCCTACTATGCAAGGCCCGATTTGCCTAATAAGCCAAGTTTTCATGAATTAATATATTTTCTCTAATTTTTTTCTTATGAAATGATAAATCTAACCATTTCATAATGTATGAGGTCAATTTTTTTTTATTGGAGTTTAAATTAACGTAGATATATGACCAAACCTAACCAACCCTACCTAACCTAACCTAACCTATCTTTATAGGTTAGGTTAGGTTAGGTAGCGGAAAAAGTTAGGTTAGGTTAGGTTAGGTAGTCGAAAAACAATTAATTCATGAAAACTTGGCTTATTAGGCAAATTGGGCCTCGCATAGTAGGCAGAGAAGTGAGTTCTGGCTACTAGGTACGACATATATATATATATATATATATATATATATATATATATATATATATATATATATATATATATATATATATATATATATATATATATATGTATATATCAGTGCAAACAAGCCTGAATGGTCCCCAGGACTATATACAACTGAAAACTCACACCCCAGAAGTGACTCGAACCCATACTGCCAAGAGCAACGCAACTGGTATGTACAGGGAAGCCTTAATCTGCTTGACCATCACGACCGGACATAAGGAAGTGATAGCCGAAGCTATTTGAACCACTTCCCCGCCGGCACTCGGATGGTAATCTTGGGCATAGCATTTTATCAAATCACCCCATTCTTTGGGGCACACGTGAGGAACACAAATGCAAACAAGCCTGAATGGTCCCCAGGACTATATACAACTGAAAACTCACACCCCAGAAGTGACTCGAACCCATACTGCCAGGAGCAACGCAACTGGTATGTACAGGGACGCCTTAATCCGCTTGACCATCACGACCGGACATAAGGAAGTGATAGCCGAAGCTATTAGAACCACTTCCCCGCCTGCACTCGGATGGTAATCTTGGGCATAGCATTTTATCAAATCACCTCATTCTTTGGGGCACACGTGAGGAACACAAATGCAAACAAGCCTGAATGGTCCCCAGGACTATATACAACTGAAAACTCACACCCCAGAAGTGACTCAAACCCATACTGCCAGGAGCAACGCATCTGGTATGTACAGGGACGCCTTAATCCGCTAGACCATCACGACCGGACATAAGGAAGTGATAGCCGAAGCTATTTGAACCACTTCCCCGCCGGCACTCGGATGGTAATCTTGGGCATAGCATTTTATCAAATCACCTCATTCTTTGGGAACACGTGAGGAACACAAATGCAAACAAGCCTGAATGGTCCCCAGGACTATATACAACTGAAAACTCACACCCCAGAAGTGACTCAAACCCATACTGCCAGGAGCAACGCAACTGGTATGTACAGGGACGCCTTAATCCGCTTGATAGCTTCGGCTATCACTTCCTTATGTCCGGTCGTGATGGTCAAGCGGATTAAGGCGTCCCTGTACATACAGGTTAGGTTAGGTTAGGTAGGTTAGGTAGTCGAAAAACAATTATTTCATGAAAACTTGGCTTATTAGGCAAATTGGGCCTTGCATAGTAGGCTGAGAAGTGCGTTCTGGCTACTAGGTACGACATATATATATATATATATATATATATATATATATATATATATATATATATATATATATATATATATATATATATATATATATATATACATATATATATATATATATTTATATATATATATAAATATATATATATATATATTTATATATATATAAATATATATATATATATATATATATATATATATATAAATATATATATATATATATATATATATATATATATATATATATATATATATATATATATATATAAATATATATATATATATAAATATATATATATATATAAATATATATAAATATATATATATATATATATATATATATATATATATATATATATATATATATATATATATATATATATATATATATATATATATATATATATTGCACACCTGCACACCGCACCTCGGCACCCTCTACCCGAGTCGACGTCTGAGCCTGACCAGCTATCAACTTCAGAATATTCCTTGTGCTCTTAGCGTTGACATCTCTCTCTGGCATACTAGCTCATTAGCTAGTATGGGAGGTTTCAGCCATAGCCGATATTCTCAGCACCATTTCAACATTATTTAATCTATTGTGTTTTTTGTATTTATCTTTGTCATTTTATTTCATTAGTCATTTGCCCGAGATTTGCCTTTATTTTCATTTATGTTTAAAGTAAGTATATTAAAGTTTCATTGTTCATACTTTGTGTTTTACGTGTTCCTCCCTCTAACTTACCACAGACATCAGGCAAGCAGTCTATCTTTTTTTTGTAAGTGTGACCAGGCATTGACACCTTCCATTGGAGGACTGCCGAACATCAACACTCCAACACTTTCCCGTCACAATATATATATATATATATATATATATATATATATATATATATATATATATATATATATATATATATATATATATTGTGATGATAATCTCTTTCAACAGAGATTGAGCCTGCTCTTCCCTCCAAACTACGTCTCAGAAACAACTAATATAGAAGATATATCCAACAAGTACAACAACAAGTTTTGCCAGAGAGCAAAACGTATCCCACACCGGCACACCTGCTCACCTCCGCCACCGTTAAACCGGCAAACTGCTTGTCCATCGCCTGCCTATCGCTGATTGGCTGGTGCCCGTCGCACCTGCTCCACCACCCGCCACACGAGCTGATGTCTGAGCTACCGCGACCTAAGGAAGGCAGAATATATCGTGCTCCACACAAGTTAACACGTCTCATTGGTAGACTAAGCCTTGGCTTACGTGTACTAAGGGAGGTGGCAGCTTGAAGCCAATATTCCTGCACTAATATAATTTACTTTGCTATTATTCACTTGTATTAACGTAACTTTTCATTTGCCAGTGATTATTCTTATTATTTTGTTTGATTGATTTATCTGTTACAATTTTTATGCCCAATTTTATTCATGTCTTGCTTTTCTAACGTAATTAAAATTTCATTGTTAAATTTACTTGTGTTTTGTGTGTCTTCCCATTACCTTACTACAGACGAAAGTTCCAGCTTTTTTCTTTTTTTTTTCTTTATGTGACGAGGCCATACCCCTAGCTTTTGAAACAGCCGAACACCAACGCGTTACCGTCACAATATATATATATATATATATATATATATATATATATATATATATATATATATATATATATATATATATATATATATATATCGTTGATAACGACAGAAAGTTTTAGAGTTATGATTTTGGCTCGAATCTTCTCGATATTCCTTACGTTTTTCTTTACTGAACCATGAAGATGAAAAATTAACACTCCAAAGTTCATTATTACTTTTTATTTAGGTCTGACGCCTAGTGATGCGTTTCTCAGGGTGGAAGACCCCTCACATTCTGAAAGATAAAGTCTATTGTGCTTAGCATCTGGTTATATCCTCTTATGGGGAGGTGATTAGGTCACATATGGATGAATGACATTACATGGGGGATATTAATATGGTATTAATTGTATCAACTTAGAGTGTGATGTGTTGGTATCTTATATTTTTCTGGTTGCTTCCGTTCCTGTTGCAGGGTCATTGGGTCCAACTTCTGCGCTGGCCCAGGGTCTTGAAGTGTCAACTACAAGACTCCAGGCCAGCGCAGAATGCTCTTTTCGTTGTCAAAGAACATTTTCCAGAGAAAAGTTCCGGGTTGAGGAACGCCATTGTTATAAGTGAAGTGCCCAATGAACGTAGGTCTTACGTATGGAATAATAACGAAAGAGCGCTTTCCACGAGGTTTTGTGTTGACGTGACCTTCCTTCTTCCACCTGCTTAACCACCTGTAGACTGTGGACACGCTAATGCCGGTTCTCTGGGCAATGACACGCGCTGAACTGCCTTCTACATACATGCACACTAATCTTGAACGCATATCTAAAGGTGTTTGTCTTGCGTAGGTCTTTCTTTGCATGATCTCACCTGTAAACACGAAACATTTTTATTTTTTAATTCCTCCATTTATTATCAGGAAAATATTACATTTACATAAGCTATGAAGCTCATTTATGAGCTCTGGGTGTTTAGTATTTAACTAAACCACTTTGGTCAAGCAAAAATTTTTAGTTTTCAATTATTATTTTATACAGATCTTTTTTAGTTTTCATTGCAACATAAACAAATAACAAAAATTATCTTTTCTAAATATCTTATATTACCAATAATTCCATAACCCTACATAAATTCTCTAATACACATAATTTCGCAGTTCCTCACGCCTACTTACAAACTTGCAAAGAGAGTGAACGCCATAATATCGCCGTACGTCCAAACCACATTCTCCCTTAAATCTAGCGAAGAATATATTCACGTTCTGAGAACGAGAGAACCCCGTGGGATCATGGCTTCCCTTGACGGTGAAAGAAAATTAACTAACGTTCTAGTGGAATGGACCATAAACATAATATTGGACTTGTGTATCAACAAGAGCATCTCCTCCACTCAAGATACCTCACACTATTACGGGATATGCTGAAGGTCTGCACCACTGAAGCTCCTTACCTGTGCCCAGAGGTTAAACTGTACATGCAGGTTGATGGTGTGACAATGGGGTCCCCATTGGGGGTCTTGTTCGCCCAGGCGTTCATGTCTCATGTTGAGTCGTCGATCATGCAGTGGGATGGGCTGAACCCCTAGTATCTACTGCAGATACGTCGACGACATGTTCGTATGTATCGACAATGACAACACAATGGTTACCAATTGTTGTGCAACACAACACAATTGGCTTACACAAATTGTAAGCCAGTTACAACCCCGCTCCTGTGCTAGGTAAATTCACTACAGGCTCACCATAGCCCGTGCTACTTGGATCCTTTTGCTTCCAGTTGCTGAATTTTAAACAACAACAACATACACACAGTTCTTATGACTATGTCGTAGATCAGTCGATTAAGGCAGCGTCTGGGATCCTCTCGGACGTAGGTTCGAACCCTCGTCACGGCATTCAGGCCTATGTTCGTATTCTTAATGTAGACTGCAGAGTAGAAGCCACCATTACCGTCCGCGACTGTTACATCTAGAAAGGTCAGCTTCCTATAACTCTCCATCTCGTAAGTGAAACTTAACACCGAATTTTGCTCGAATGCCTCCTTCAACTGCTGCAAACGTCTGACAGCAGGTAACTACTTAAAAATATCGTCAGCTTACCCGCAGTATATGGCAGATTTTAAGTCTATGTCAACTAAGACCCTCACACATCCCTAGGCGTCAGACCATAATATAGTGTGAATATGAACTTTGGAGAGTAAATTTTTCAACTTCCCTCGAAAGTGAAAATGAAAACAGTGAAACGTGAAAACGTTTTTCGCTAATTTTTTTTTAGCGAATAACACACCTAAGGGGGAGCCCATGGCTACTCCATCTATTTGTAGATACATGTTACCTTGCAGACTGGTGAAAGGGGCTTCTTTTGTACTTTCTCAAGAAGGCTTTTCGAGTGTGGCTCGGGTATGTCTAATTTACGGGTGCTCTCGTCTCAGTATACTCTGTCCAGTATCATTTCCATGGTGGTGTCGACCGGGACATTGGTAAATAGGGATTCGACGGTTTTCGCTGTAAACCACACAGCCCGATTGAATTATTGCTTCACTGGACGTCGAATTCCTATTTACCAATGTCCCGGTCGACACCACCATAGAAATGATACCGGACAGAGTATACAGAGACGAGAGCACCAGTAAATTAGACATACCCGAGTCACACTCGAAAAGCTAAACCTACAAACATAGGATTATGCCTAAACGGAAGGAGTGAATACCCCCAAAAATACGAAGCCAGTGTTCTCAACGCTTATATCCGTCGAGCCCTTACCCACTGCTCTGAATGGAACAACGTGAGTAGGGAGTTTGAAATAATAACCTAGGTGTAGGTGAACAATGGATTTAGCAACACAGAAATAAACACTACTATTAGACGACACCTGGATCGATGGTACAATCCTGAACCAAGTTTAGAAACCAAAACGCCTCCAATAAAATTATATTACAAGTCAACAATGCACAGTGAACATAAAAAATGAGGAACGAATAATGAAAAACAATCTGTAAAGGAGTAAAAAGTACAATTCCTAACCAAAACTTAGACCTAATCATATATACTTTAAAACAAAGAAGACTACCGATCTCCTTATTAAAAACAGCCCGAAACCGACAGAGAACCCTTTACAACAGTCAGACATGGTATACATGTACACCTGCCTCCACGAACGATGTAGCCTTCAATCAAAGTACACAGGAAACGTACCTGTGGATGAAACAATTGGCATGATAGTGGATAGTGTGTATCGTGTTCCGGCTTGTTCTCCTCTTGATTTACCAGAAAACATACTAAGAAAGCTACTCCAAACCTGCACTAATGAGGCACCCTTCTTGAGTCCTGATGGGCACATGTATAAGCATGTAGATGGGGTCGCCATGGGTTCTCCCCCTAGGTGTCCTGTTTGTGAACTTCTACATGGGTACCATAGGGCAGAGGGTCTTAGTTGACATAGATTTGAAACCCCCAATATACTGCAGGTATGTTGATGACATTTTTATGCAGCAGCTGAAAGAGGCATTCGAGCAGAATTCTGTGTTAAATTTCACTTACGAGATGGAGAATGATGGGAAGTTGATCTTTCTAGATGTAACAGTCACGGAAAGGAACGGAGGCATCCACACTGCAGTCTACACTAAGGAAACAAATATAGGAATGTGCCTAAATGCTAATAGTGACTGCCCAGACAGGTACAAGAGGAGTGTTGTCAATGCTTACGTCGACCGGGCTCTCAGTCACAGCTCAGGATGGAAGGAAGTCGATGAAGAACTGTGTTGGGAAAGCCAGGTCATAGTCAACAATGGCTTCTCAAACGGTTATGTTGAAGACGTCATGAAAAGAAAGGTTAAACGTCATGCAACCTCTGAAGAGTCAACTAACACAACACCTGTACCCCCGATTAGACTGTTTTACAGGAACTTCTTTTCGAAGGCTCATAAAATGGAGGAAAGTGTCCTGAAAGATATTATTAATAGGAACGTCATCCCTACAAACAAAAATCAGAAAATACAATTGAAAATTTACTACAAAAGCAAAAAAACGGCCAACCTACTCATGAAAAACTCCCCAGACACCAAACAGAACGCCTTGAAGGAAACCAACGTCGTCTATGCCTTCATATGCCCACTTGGGGATTGTAAGCCCCAAAGAACTCAGTATATTGGCATGATAACAACTTCTCTTTCTAGGCGATTAGCAATGCATACACAACTGGGCTCCATCAAGAAATATATAATCTCTTCTCACAACCAAACCATCACCAAAGAAATCTTAACAAACAACACAGAAATCATCGATAGATACAGCGATAGCAGGAGACTCGACATCAGCGAGGCACTGCACATCAAAAAGCTAACACCAGTAATCAACAGCCAATTAACGCATATCAATATTCTACCCACTTCAAGACCCCGAACCAATAGGCCAATAGGCCTTCTGCCGTTACTTTCATGCTTATGCTGTTGTTGTTTCAGATTTAGCATATCAGAACGAAGTATCCATGTAGCACGGGCTATGGTGAGCCCATAACATGCTTATGTGTTTCATACCCAATTAATACCCACCTCACCCAAAACATTTGTATCATATCACCTCACCCAAAACCAATAAAATGCATGATGTATGTTATGTGTAAATAGACCATATCAACATTTTCGGCAGCCTCCTCCATGGGAAGAATCGAGTCTAAAGATTATCATTGAAGGATTACCAGTTAAAAAAACAGCATGTGACTCGCAGAAGCTCAAAGCAGTCATAGAATGACAAATGGAAACCATCTCAAGACCGACAATAACTCACATCTTTACAGATGGATCAGTTGATAAGAAAGAGGTTCTGCTGGGGCAGCAGTTTACACTAATAACAATGGAGCTTACTGGTGCATAAATAGTAGGTGCTTAACATTGCAGACAGAATTATGTCTTGAAGGAGGCCATAAACTATACAACTGAGTATAATTTACATGATGTCATCATTCATACCGACTCTAAAGCTTCGCTCCTGGCATTGTTGACCAGTCAACACAGAGATAATATACAACTCCTCATAGAAATCCAACATATAGGAAAAGAAGCCCATAATTTAGGTTGTCAATATACCTAAATTGGATACCAAGTCACATTGGCATAGATGGTAATGAAAAGGCAGACTCAATAGCAAAAACTACCACTGCTCTACTTGTTGTACAGGTTCAAATACTTTCAAGTTTTTCACAGAATAAGGAGCAAATCAGGAAGAAAATACTCCCAACTATAAGGTAGTAATACTCCCAAGTAGTAAGGTTTGGAATGTTGTGTACCTTGACTTTAACAATGCTTTTGATACAGTGCCACAGGAAAGACTGATTAAAAAGATAGAGGCTCATGGTATTGGGGTTGCCATATTAAGTTGGATTAGGGCATGGCTATACCAAAGGAAACAGAAAGTTAGTATAAATGGGGGTTAAGTCAGAGTGGAAATATGTTGAAAGTGGAGTGCCTCAGGGTCTGTCTTGAGACCTCTGTTGTTTGTAATATATAAATGATTTAGATTCAGGTTTGAGTAGCAACATTTGCAAATTTGCCGATGATACAAAAGTCGGTAGGGAAATTAACACGGAAGAAGACTCAATATCACTGCAAGTTGAGCTAAATAGGGTTTTGAAATCCTATTCAAAATAGGATTTTGACCTATAGGTCAAAAGATTGGCAGATGCAGTTTAATGCTGATAAATGTAAAGATCTGAGGCTAGGTAATGATGATAGAGTTACAAGATACGAGCTAGATGGTGTTGAGATTGCGAAAGGGATCTGGGAGTTATGATTAGCAAGAATTTAAAACCAAAGAATCAATGCATGAATGTTTGTAATAAGGCAAATAGGACACTAGGATATGTTAATCGAAGCGTTAGTAACAAGACACCTGGAGTTGTTCTTCAGCTCTATCTTGCTCTGGTTAGGCCCCATTTAGATTTTGCAGTTCAGTTTTGGTCGCCATATTATAGAATGGATATAAATTCACTTGAACGTGTCCAGCGTAGGATGACAAAGTTAATTTCCCAAATTAGAAATTTTTCATATGAAGAAAGATTAACAAAGCTTAAATTGCATTCACTGGAAAGGCAAAGAGTTAGTTAACCCTCTATCATTAACATGATAGAGGTTTACAAGTGGATGAATGGACATAACAAGAGGGATATTAATAGAGTATATTAAAAGTTTCAATACAAGACAGAACACGAAACAACGGGTATAAATTGAATAAGTTTAGATTTAAGAAAGACTTGGATAAATACTGGTTCGGTAACAGGGATGTTGACTTGTGGAACCAATTACCTCTGTAGCGAGTAGATTATCCCAATAATATACTCGCTCCAAATATAGTGTTAATATTCCTGTCAACCTTTGGAGATGAATGAGGTGAGGCGTTGCCCGGGCAACACGGTGAGGTGTTGCCCGAGCAATATAAGCGGCAAGAATAGCAAACATTAACTAGTCTACTTTCAAGTGTGGTCTAGAGCAGACACTTGCGAGATACTGTACCAACGCTCAGTGCGCTCAACTCACACCAACGTATCACCTGTGTACTTCTGTATATTCGACCAAATATATATATAGTATCTTAGTGTCTGTGTTTATTTGTCACCATACTTTACGTAACAATAGAACCGTTACATTGGTGACCCCAGAGAGTTTCGACGATACCCAGCCACGATGGACTACAACATGGACTCTCACTGGACCTCCACTGCTGCTGCTTGCTGTGGACCGCAGCCACCTGTCGTGGAACGTTGCCAACACCCTTGCCACAGCTATGATTTTCATCGCGATCATCTCTGCATTTTCATCTACTACGGCTTGCTGCTTCACGATCACTACTCACTCATCTGGCAGCTTCATCAGTAACTACATAATGTGGGATCTACAGCCTGCCCTGCCGACTCTCCGTCGCTGCCAGGGCACTGCTTGTTCTACAGGGGCGCCCACGAAAGCTGCTCTTTCGTCAGATTCATCTACACGTTCACTGCATTTTGATACTCTGCCGACTCAAGCCCTTTGCGCAGTACAGGACTTACAGCTTGCGTTTCCGACTCTTCGTCGCCTCCAGGACAATTCAGCTCTAGCAGTGATTCCCTCGTTGTCCTAACTACGTGCCTACATTACCTCCTAATGTCCTGGTGCCCGAGCCCATCCGCCCCGGATCTAAATGCTCCACCAGCGACCCAAGGACGCAACAATTATGCACATTCTTCTCTCCTGCTACACCGAGCTTGTCCACACACTGCCTACATCTTTTAGTACCAGACTGCAATTTCCACAGTCAACAATGTAGTACTCGGCGTGTACAGTCCTAATCAACCCAAGACGCTACAGCTTCGACACAGAGCAGACAGCAGACTACGACCGCATCGAGCCGCCACGCTCTCGCTCCCCGAGTTTAGACACTCACAATTCTCAATCGAGCCGCCACGCTCTCGCTCCCCGAGTTTAGACACTCACAATTCTCAATCGAGCCGCCACGCTCTCCCACATAGAGCTCCACGACTCCGGCCTCACTCAGCTCTCTGCTCTGCTCCAGGCTTCGTCTCAACGTCTGCAACACTGCTAAATCCAGAGACACATCCGCCAACTACGCAGTTCACTTTTCGACCACAGTTACCAGCAGCACCGCCACCTACGACAACGGACGATCCTGTACGACCTCCCACCCTACAACCCCAGTTACCAGCCGCACCACAACCTGATCCTACGACGACGGACGATCCTGTGCGACCTCCCACCCTACGACCCCAGTTAGATGACATCAGCGAAGAGGAGGAAGTTAACTTTGATGGTTATGTAACGCGAGCAGGGCGTACAGTTCACCGACCAGCTATGTTCCTTGATCAAGTATTTTTCCTTTCATCCCCTGGGAGGGGGAGTTCTGTAACGAGTGGATTATCCCAATAATATACTCGCTCCAAATATAGTGTTAATATTCCTGTCAACCTTTGGAGATGAATGAGGTGAGGCGTTGCCCGGGCAGCACGGTGAGGTGTTGCCCGAGCAATATAAGCGGCAAGAATAGCAAACATTAACTAGTCTACTTTCAAGTGTGGTCTAGAGCAGACACTTGCGAGATACTGTACCAACGCTCAGTGCGCTCAACTCACACCAACGTATCACCTGTGTACTTCTGTATATTCGACCAAATATATATATAGTATCTTAGTGTCTGTGTTTATTTGTCACGTAACAATAGAACCGTTACACCGCGTAACGTGGTGGAGGTGGGGTCCCTCGATTGGTTCAAGAGCGGGTTGGACATGTATATGAGTGGGATTGGGTGGTTATAAATAGGAGCTGCCTCGTATGGGCCAATAGGCCTTCTGCAGTTACCTTGTTCTTATGTTTTATCAAAAGTAGCCACAGAGCCAAAGTAGCGGAAGGAGGATCCACTGCGATATGGTAGGAACAAGCCACTGGGTACTACTCTTTCAAGTCTGACAAAAATATATCCAGAGACATTGCAGTAGCCATACACAGACTCAGACTTGGTTACAAGTGCCGCTGGGAGGTAATAAACCTAATAGAACATAAGAACAAAGGCAACTGCAGAAGGCCTATTGGCCCATACGAGGCAGCTCCTATTTATAACAACCCAATCCCACTCATATACTTGTCCAACCCGCGCTTGAAACAATCCAGGGACCCCACCTCCAGCACGTTACGCGGTAATTGGTTCCACAAATCAACAACCCTGTTACTGAACCAGTATTTACCCAAGTCTTTCCTAAATCTAAACTTATCCAATTTATACCCATTGTTTCGTGTTCTGTCTTGTGTTGATACTTTTAATACCCTATTAATATCCCCTTTGTTATGTCCATTCACCCACTTGTAAACCTCTATCATGTCACCCCTAACTCTTCGCCTTTCCAGTGAATGCAACTTAAGCTTTGTTAATCTTTCTTCATATGAAAGATTTCTAATTTGGGGAATTAACTTAGTCATCCTACGCTGGACACGTTCAAGTGAATTTATATCCATTCTATAGTACGGCGACCAAAACTGGACTGCATAATTTAAATGGGGCCTAACTAGAGCAAGATATAGCTTGAGAACCACACCAGGTGTCTTGTTACTAACGCTGCGATTAATAAATCCAAGTGTCCGATTTGCCTTATTACGAACATTTATGCATTGATCCTTTTGTTTTAAATTCTTACTAATCATAACTCCCAGATCCCTTTCGCAATCTCAACACCATCTAGCTCGTATCTTGTAACTCTATCATCATTACCTAACCTCAGAACTTTACATTTATCAGCATTAAACTGCATCTGCCAGTCTTTTGACCATTTCAAAACCCTATCTAGATCAACTTGAAGTGATAGCGAGTCTTCTTTCGTGTTAATTTCCCTACCGATTTTTGTATCATCTGCAAATTTGCAGATTTTGCTACTCAAACCTGAATCTAAATCAATTATATATATTATAAACAACAGAGGTCCCAGGACAGAGCCCTGAGGTACTCCACTAACAACATTATCCCACTCTGACTTAACCCCATTTATACTAACTCTCTGTTTCCTTTGGAATAGCCATGCCCTAATCCAACTTAATATAGCACCCCCCAATACCATGAGCTTCTATTTTTTTAATTAGTCTTTCATGTGGCACTGTATCAAAAGCTTTGCTAAAGTCAAGGTACACAACATCACAATCCTTACCACTATCAACTGCCTCAACTATGCTGGAATAAAAAGTTAGCAAATTTGTTAAACATGAACGGGCATTTGTAAAACCATGTTGCGACTCATTTATTAATTTATATTTTTCAAGATGAACACGAATTGTATTTGCAATTATTGATTCAAGTAACTTTCCCACAATAGACGTTAGGCTAATTGGCCGATAGTTTGACGCAAGTGATCTATCTCCTTTCTTAAAAATTGGTACCACATTAGCTACCTTCCATGACTCTGGCACTCTGTCTGACTCTATTGATTTATTAAATATGGTAGACAGTGGCTCGGAAAGCTCCTCTTTGCATTCTTTAAGCACCCTGGCAAACACTTCATCTGGCCCTGGGGATTTGTTTGGTTTTAGTTTTTCTAATTGTTTAATTACATCCTCCCTGGTAACTGCTAAACTAGTTAACCTGTCCTCATCTCCTCCCACATAGACTTGTTCGGCTGAAGGCATATTGTTAAGTTCTTCTTTAGTAAATACAGATATAAAATATTTGTTAAAAATACTACTCATCTCCTTGTCATTATCCGTTATTTGACCTGTCTCAGTTTTTAATGGACCTATCCTTTCCTTAGTCTTAGTTCGATATAACTGAAAATCCCTTTAGGATTTGACTTTGCTTGCTCTGCTATGCGAGCTTCATAGTTTCTTTTTGCTTTCCTAATCTCTTTTTTAACATTTCTAACCAGTTGTATGAATTCCTGTTCTAAACTGACTTCCCCATTCTTAATCCTTTTGTACCAAGCTCTCTTTTTACCTATAAGGTTCTTCAAATTCTTTGTTATCCACTTTGGGTCATTAGTATTCGATCTATTCAATTTGTATGGTATACTATGTTCCTGTGCTTTGTTTAGAATATTCTTAAATAAGTTATATATTAAATCCACATCGAAATCCCCTTTTACGTCACCTATCGCTGGGTTCATGTCTCGCTCCAAGACCGCCCCATACCCAAGACTTTCCAATCTATTTGACCAAAAAAAATTCTTAGGCTATTAAAATCAGCTTTTCGAAAATCTGGCACTTTAACAGAATTTTCTCCTACAGGTCTATTCCATTCTATGCTAAATCTGATTTCTTTGTGATCACTGTTCCCTAGCTCACTCCCTATTTCGATGTCATTAATTTGTGTTTCCCTGTTAGTTAACACTATATCTAAAATATTATTTTCCCGTGTTGGTTCCTTAATGTGTTGCGTAAGAAAGCAATCGTCAATTAATTCTAGAAAATCTTCTGCTTCACTATTCCCTGTTTTGTTCAACCAGTTTATTCCACTAAAATTAAAGTCACCCATGACATAAATACTGTTAGATCTAGATGCTCTAGATATTTCATCCCATAGATGCTTTGCTTCCATTCTGTCTAAATTTGGTGGCCTATATATAACTCCTATTATAATATTTTTTGCTTTTTCGTTTAATTCTATCCAAATAGTTTCTATGTGTGGCTCAGTTTTGATTCCCTCTTTGAGACTACATTTCAAACTGGCCCTAACATATATGACTACTCCCCCTTCTCGTCTAATATATCTATCTGTGTGAAATAGTTTAAATCCATCTATTTGATATTCAGCTAATAGTTCTCTATTTTCTACATTCATCCACGTTTCGGTAAGCGCGATTATATTTATTTTTTCTGTGCAGACAAGAGCATTTAATTCGTTAATTATATTTCTTAGACTTCTACTGTTAGTGTAATATACCCTAAGTGAATTGTTATTTTGAGGCCCTTCTCTTTCCCTGATCATTTTGCCAATTTCTTTCTCCCACGAACACATACTTTTATTACCTTCTTTCTCCAAATCAGTTCCCATACCTCTATCTACTAACAGTTTAAACCCAAACAAACACCTCTAACCACTTCTTCCAACGAGTTCGCAACAGCAACAACCCCAGCCCTCGATAGATGCACCCCATCACGAGCATACATTTCATTTCTTCCATAGAAGTGTTCCCAGTTGTCTATGAAAGATATTGCATTTGATTTGCAATATCTTTCCAACCGGCAATTGACACCAAGTGCCCTCGACATCCATTCATTTCCTCATTTCCACTCCTCACTCCCTTTCTTGGAAGAATGCCACATATGATCGGGATTCCTCCCTTGCTACTAACTAATTCAATGGCTGTCCTGAATCTCTGTATTAGTTCCTCACTCCTAACTCGTCCAACATCATTACCCCCTGCACTAATACAAATAATGGGTTTGTTCCCATTTCCCGTCATAATATCATTCATGTCTCCAACAATATCACCAATTCCAGCTCCCGGATAGCAAACCCTTAATCTGTTCCCCTTATCTCTGGCACAAAACGTTCTGTCTAAATACCTCACCTGGGAATCTCCCACAACCAAAATTCGCTTCGTACCTCCTTAACTTTCTGAGCAGTCTGAGGGGCCTGCACACCGCCGCTCCTCGCTGATTTCTGTTCCGAGTGAACTGCAGGCTCACCACAGCACTCGTCCTCCAACACGGCAAATGAATTTGCTGTCCTTAAGGCGACTGTAGGCAGCCTTGTCAAGGTCTTCTTAAGACCCTTGTCTTTAACGACTTTCCACGACGAGGTCTGGTTAATATTGGTCTCCTCCTTCGTTTCTTCCCGAAGTTTCAGCTGTCGTACCTCCTCACGTAGGGAATCCATCTCTGCTCTCAGAGTTCCAACCAGAGCAAGATATAGCTTGAGAACCACACCAGGTGTCTTGTTACTAACGCTGCGATTAATAAATCCAAGTGTCCGATTTGCCTTATTACGAACATTTATGCATTGACCCTTTGGTTTTAAATTCTTACTAATCATAACTCCCAGATCCCTTTCGCAATCCGACTTCGCAATCTCAACACCATCTAGCTCGTATCTAATAACTCTATCATCATTACCTAACCTCAGAACTTTACATTTATCAGCATTAAACTGCATCTGCCAATCCTTTGACCATTTCAAAACGCTATCTAGATCAACTTGAAGTGATAGTGAGGCCTCCTCCGAATTATTTTCCCTACCGATTTTCGTATCATCGGCAAATTTGCAAATGTTGCTACATATATATATATATATATATATATATATATATATATATATATATATATATATATATATATATATATATAAATATATATATATATATATATATATATATATATATATATATACACATATATATATATACACATATATATATATATATATATATATACATATATATATATATATATATATATATATATATATATACACATATATATATATATATATATATATATATATATATATATATATATATATATATATATATATATATATATATACACATATATATATATATATATATATATATATATATATATATATATATATATATATATATATATATATATATATATATATATATATATATATATATATATATATATATATATATATATATATATATATATATATGGCAACTCGGATGGTAATCTTGGGCATAGCATTTCACCAAATCACCTCATTCTTTGGGGCACACGTGAGGAACACAAATGCGAACAAGCCTGAATGGTCCCCAGGACTATATGCGACTGAAAACTCACACCCCAGAAGTGACTCGAACCCATACTCCCAGGAGCAACGCAACTGGTAACTACAGGGCGCCTTAATCCGCTTGACCATCACGGCCGGACAAAAGGAAGTGATAGCCGAAGTTGCCGGCGGGGAAGTGGTTCAAATAGCTTCGGCTATCACTTCCTTTTGTCCGGCCGTGATGGTCAAGCGGATTAAGGCGCCCTGTAGTTACCAGTTGCGTTGCTCCTGGGAGTTTGGGTTCGAGTCACTTCTGGGGTGTGAGTTTTCAGTCGCATATAGTCCTGGGGACCATTCAGGCTTGTTCGCATTTGTGTTCCTCACGTGTGCCCCAAAGAATGAGGTGATTTGGTGAAATGCTATGCCCAAGATTACCATCCGAGTTGCCGGCGGGGAAGTGGTTCAAATAGCTTCGGCTATCACTTCCTTTTGTCCGGCCGTGATGGTCAAGCGGATTAAGGCGCCCTGTAGTTACCAGTTGCGTTGCTCCTGGGAGTATGGGTTCGAGTCACTTCTGGGGTGTGAGTTTTCAGTCGCATATAGTCCTGGGGACCATTCAGGCTTGTTCGCATATATATATATATATATATATATATATATATATATATATATATATATATACTATGCCCGATTTGCCTAATAAGCCAATTTTTCCTGAATTTATATATTTTTCTCCTTTTTTTTCTAATGAAATGATAAATCTGTCCATTTCATTATTTATAAGTTAATTTGTATATATATGCTGCTCATATTCGCTGAAATCATGAAGTAAATCTTGTAGTAAAAACCCAAATTCTTTAGTTTACTAAAAAATGTCTAAAGGTATTACTTACAGAGGGCGCGCATACTCTAGCTGCCTGGAGCAGTCCGTGCTGGTGTTGTGGAGCTGCTGGAGAAGGGAGCGAGGGATGTTACTCGCACCGAGCGGTGAGGATGAATGGAGTCACCTCGCCCAGTGAGCCAGTATATATGGGCGAGCGGACACATTGACATTTTTTTTTTTTTTTACGGGAGACATCTCCCGTCACGCAGGGTGCAGTCGCACCTCCACAGAATTCCAGTATCATCTATTGATACTGGAAATGGCTCAAAAGGGCCACCACTTACGGGCTATTCATGCCCGTGCCACCTCTTGGGTGGCTTAATCTTCATCATCATCATCATTGACATTTGATAGGTCGAGGCTCTTAATGAAGTGAATGAGAAAGCGCGCAAGGCAAACTAGAAACACATTTAAGAAGACACACAAGTTCTGTTAAGTCTCATTGATGAACATACATACGCCAATACATGTACTTACCTAGTTGTGCTTTGGCTCTTTGGTCCTGCCTCTCAACCGTCAATCAACTGGTGTACAGATTCCTGAGCCTATTGGGCTCTATCATATCTACACTTGAAACTGTGTATGGAGTCAGCCTCCACCACATTGTTACTTAATGCATTGCATTTGTTAACTGCTCTGACACTGAAAAAATTCTTTCTAATGTTTCTGTGGCTCACAGAAACTGTGGTTACCTCAAGGTAACCTCAAGGTAGGCTCATTTGGGTACTAAGTTTCCACCTTTGTCCCCTTGAGCCGGTCGGCCGAGCGGACAGCACACTGGACTTGTGATCCTGTGGTCCCGGGTTCGATCCCGGGCGCCGGCGAGAAACAATGGACAGAGTTTCTTTCACCCTATGCCCCTGTTACCTAGCAGTAAAATAGGTACCTGGGTGTTAGTCAGCTGTCACGGGCTGCTTCCTGGGGGTGGAGACCTGGTCGAGGACCGGGCCGCGGGCACACTAAAGCCCCGAAATCATCTCAAGATAACCTCCACCTGTGCTAAAAAGTTTGTCTTTGTCCACTCTCGCAATTCCCCTGATAATTTTGTAGGTGGTTATCATGTCTCTCCTTACTCTCCTGTTTTCCAAGGATGTGAGGTTCAGCTCCCTTAGCCTTTCCTCGTAGCTCATACCTTTCAGTTCCGTGACTAGTCTGGTGGTATACCTCTGAATTTTCTCAAACTTTGTCGTGTGTTTAACTAGGTATGGACACCAGGTTGGAGCTGCATATTCCAGGATTGGTCTGACATAAGTGGTATACAGGGTCCTGAACGATTCCTTACATAAGTTTCTAAAGATTGTACTTATCCTGGCCAATCTAGCATATGCCGCTGATAATATCATTTTAATGTGGGCCTCTGGGGACAGGTTCGGAGTAATATCAACCCCTAGATATTTCTCTCTATTTGACTCTTGCAGTATTTCACCTCCCAGAGGGTACATTTAAATTTTGTTTGTAAATTTTACCCCGAGGGGCGAGTTTATTAGGCATCGCCACTCATCCTGTGAGTGGACATATCGCTATAGCAGCATGTAAAACACTCCCCAATTGGAAGAAAACCCGCTGGGTTATTCATCCTGTCACGTACCCAGACAGCTGGGACTTGCTTAACTGTCTCAAGTGAACAGCTCATCAAACAAGAAGATTAACATCTGTCAACCCTTAAAATATTATGTAGTATTGCGGGTGCAAAATGGGGGGAATCTTTTAGGAACAGTATCAATATTTGACAAATAGTGTTTTTTCTAACTCAAACAAATGTGAGGTTTATTATTCAACACACATTTGTGTTCAGTCTTTTGGTCCCTTCGTCTAATTTCATTACTTTACACTTTCCTGAGTTGAACTTTAATAGCTCTTTTCTAGACCATTCCTCCAGTTTGTCCAGGTCGTCCTGTAGTCTCTGGCTATGTTCATCTGTCTTGATTCTTCTCATAATTTTGGCATCATCGGCAATCATTGAGAGGAATGAGTTTATACCTTCTGGGAGATCGTTTATTAGAAACTATTCACATATATTAGAAACTAGATGGTTCTATGTACAGAAGCCTGTGGAACTCTGCTGGTGATATCTCGCCACTCTGATGTGGCGAGATATCACCAGCAGAAAGGCAGGAAATTGCCTTTCCTACTCCTATCGAGGAGTAGGAAAGGCATTTACCTTTCCTACTCCTGCCTGTTGCTCCAACATTTGGAACATCCTTTACGGGATACTGTGTCATAAGCTTTCTGACAGTCCAAGAAAATGCAGTCTCCCCCACCCTTTTCTTTCTTGCCTAATTTTTGTTGCTTGGTCATAGAGTTCTATTAAATCTATGAAACACGATTTACTATCTCTGAATCCATGCTGGTGGTGTGTTACAAAGCTATTTCTCTCCAGATGCTCTACTTACTATCTTCTCCATCACCTTGCTTGGTATACTAGTTAGAGAAACTGGCCTGTAGTTCAGTCTCTTGCCTGCCACCCTTTTTGTATATTGAGACTACATTAGCTGTTTTCCAGCGTTCTGGTAGTTCCCTTGTTACCTGACATGTTATACACCATAGAGGGTGACACACTTAGTGCCTCTGCACCTTCTTTTAGTATCCAGGGTTAAATTATGTTAGGCCGAACAGCCTTAGTCACATTCAGCTCCAATTGATTCCTTATGACCTCATCACTGGCGAGGTCAAATTTCTTCAAGGATGCTTGGTTTGCCTCCTCATTTAGTGCAGGGGTTTCTCCTTGTTCTATTGTGAAGACCTCCTGGATTCTCTTGTTAAGTTCTTTACACACCTCTTTGTCACTCCCCTGCACATGCGTATGCATATGCATATATATATATATATATATATATATATATATATATATATATATATATATATATATATATATATATATATATATATATATATATACATATATATATATATATATATATATATATATATATATATATATATATATATATATACATATATATATATATACATATATATATATATATATATATATATATATAACTGAAAACTCACACCCCAGAAGTGACTCGAACCCATACTCCCAGAAGCAACGCATCTGGTATGTACAAGACGCCTTAATCCACTTGACCATCACGACCGGACATAATGAGGTGATAGCCGAGGCTATTTGAACCACCCCACCGCCGGCACTCGGATAGTTATCTTGGGCATAGCATTTTACCAAATCACCTCATTCTTTGGGGCAACACGTGAGGAACACAAATGCGAACAAGCCTGAATGGTCCCCAGGACATATGCAACTGAAAACTCACACCCCAGAAGTGACTCGAACCCATACTCCCAGAAGCAACGCATCTGGTATGTACAAGACGCCTTAATCCACTTGACCATCACGACCGGACATAATGAGGTGATAGCCGAGGCTATTTGAACCACCCCACCGCCGGCACTCGGATAGTTATCTTGGGCATAGCATTTTACCAAATCACCTCATTCTTTGGGGCAACACGTGAGGAACACAAATGCGAACAAGCCTGAATGGTCCCCAGGACATATGCAACTGAAAACTCACACCCCAGAAGTGACTCGAACCCATACTCCCAGAAGCAACGCATCTGGTATGTACAAGACGCCTTAATCCACTTGACCATCACGACCGGACATAATGAGGTGATAGCCGAGGCTATTTGAACCACCCCACCGCCGGCACTCGGATAGTTATCTTGGGCATAGCATTTTACCAAATCACCTCATTCTTTGGGGCAACACGTGAGGAACACAAATGCGAACAAGCCTGAATGGTCCCCAGGACATATGCAACTGAAAACTCACACCCCAGAAGTGACTCGAACCCATACTCCCAGAAGCAACGCATCTGGTATGTACAAGACGCCTTAATCCACTTGACCATCACGACCGGACATAATGAGGTGATAGCCGAGGCTATTTGAACCACCCCACCGCCGGCACTCGGATAGTTATCTTGGGCATAGCATTTTACCAAATCACCTCATTCTTTGGGGCAACACGTGAGGAACACAAATGCGAACAAGCCTGAATGGTCCCCAGGACATATGCAACTGAAAACTCACACCCCAGAAGTGACTCGAACCCTGCATATGTCCTGGGGACCATTCAGGCTTGTTCGCATTTGTGTTCCTCACGTGTTGCCCCAAAGAATGAGGTGATTTGGTAAAATGCTATGTCCAAGATAACTATCCGAGTGCCGGCGGTGGGGTGGTTCAAATAGCCTCGGCTATCACCTCATTATGTCCGGTCGTGATGGTCAAGTGGATTAAGGCGTCTTGTACATACCAGATGCGTTGCTTCTGGGAGTATGGGTTCGAGTCACTTCTGGGGTGTGAGTTTTCAGTTGCATATGTCCTGGGGACCATTCAGGCTTGTTCGCATTTGTGTTCCTCACGTGTTGCCCCAAAGAATGAGGTGATTTGGTAAAATGCTATGCCCAAGATAACTATCCGAGTGCCGGCGGTGGGGTGGTTCAAATAGCCTCGGCTATCACCTCATTATGTCCGGTCGTGATGGTCAAGTGGATTAAGGCGTCTTGTACATACCAGATGCGTTGCTTCTGGGAGTATGGGTTCGAGTCACTTCTGGGGTGTGAGTTTTCAGTTGCATATGTCCTGGGGACCATTCAGGCTTGTTCGCATTTGTGTTCCTCACGTGTTGCCCCAAAGAATGAGGTGATTTGGTAAAATGCTATGCCCAAGATAACTATCCGAGTGCCGGCGGTGGGGTGGTTCAAATAGCCTCGGCTATCACCTCATTATGTCCGGTCGTGATGGTCAAGTGGATTAAGGCGTCTTGTACATACCAGATGCGTTGCTTCTGGGAGTATGGGTTCGAGCAACGCATCTGGTATGTACAAGACGCCTTAATCCACTTGACCATCACGACCGGACATAATGAGGTGATAGCCGAGGCTATTTGAACCACCCCACCGCCGGCACTCGGATAGTTATCTTGGGCATAGCATTTTACCAAATCACCTCATTCTTTGGGGCAACACGTGAGGAACACAAATGCGAACAAGCCTGAATGGTCCCCAGGACATATGCAACTGAAAACTCACACCCCAGAAGTGACTCGAACCCTGCATATGTCCTGGGGACCATTCAGGCTTGTTCGCATTTGTGTTCCTCACGTGTTGCCCCAAAGAATGAGGTGATTTGGTAAAATGCTATGTCCAAGATAACTATCCGAGTGCCGGCGGTGGGGTGGTTCAAATAGCCTCGGCTATCACCTCATTATGTCCGGTCGTGATGGTCAAGTGGATTAAGGCGTCTTGTACATACCAGATGCGTTGCTTCTGGGAGTATGGGTTCGAGTCACTTCTGGGGTGTGAGTTTTCAGTTGCATATGTCCTGGGGACCATTCAGGCTTGTTCGCATTTGTGTTCCTCACGTGTTGCCCCAAAGAATGAGGTGATTTGGTAAAATGCTATGCCCAAGATAACTATCCGAGTGCCGGCGGTGGGGTGGTTCAAATAGCCTCGGCTATCACCTCATTATGTCCGGTCGTGATGGTCAAGTGGATTAAGGCGTCTTGTACATACCAGATGCGTTGCTTCTGGGAGTATGGGTTCGAGTCACTTCTGGGGTGTGAGTTTTCAGTTGCATATGTCCTGGGGACCATTCAGGCTTGTTCGCATTTGTGTTCCTCACGTGTTGCCCCAAAGAATGAGGTGATTTGGTAAAATGCTATGCCCAAGATAACTATCCGAGTGCCGGCGGTGGGGTGGTTCAAATAGCCTCGGCTATCACCTCATTATGTCCGGTCGTGATGGTCAAGTGGATTAAGGCGTCTTGTACATACCAGATGCGTTGCTTCTGGGAGTATGGGTTCGAGTCACTTCTGGGGTGTGAGTTTTCAGTTGCATATGTCCTGGTGGACCATTCAGGCTTGTTCGCATTTGTGTTCCTCACGTGTTGCCCCAAAGAATGAGGTGATTTGGTAAAATGCTATGCCCAAGATAACTATCCGAGTGCCGGCGGTGGGGTGGTTCAAATAGCCTCGGCTATCACCTCATTATGTCCGGTCGTGATGGTCAAGTGGATTAAGGCGTCTTGTACATACCAGATGCGTTGCTTCTGGGAGTATGGGTTCGAGTCACTTCTGGGGTGTGAGTTTTCAGTTGCATATGTCCTGGGGACCATTCAGGCTTGTTCGCATTTGTGTTCCTCACGTGTTGCCCCAAAGAATGAGGTGATTTGGTAAAATGCTATGCCCAAGATAACTATCCGAGTGCCGGCGGTGGGGTGGTTCAAATAGCCTCGGCTATCACCTCATTATGTCCGGTCGTGATGGTCAAGTGGATTAAGGCGTCTTGTACATACCAGATGCGTTGCTTCTGGGAGTATGGGTTCGAGTCACTTCTGGGGTGTGAGTTTTCAGTTGCATATGTCCTGGGGACCATTCAGGCTTGTTCGCATTTGTGTTCCTCACGTGTTGCCCCAAAGAATGAGGTGATTTGGTAAAATGCTATGCCCAAGATAACTATCCGAGTGCCGGCGGTGGGGTGGTTCAAATAGCCTCGGCTATCACCTCATTATGTCCGGTCGTGATGGTCAAGTGGATTAAGGCGTCTTGTACATACCAGATGCGTTGCTTCTGGGAGTATGGGTTCGAGTCACTTCTGGGGTGTGAGTTTTCAGTTGCATATGTCCTGGGGACCATTCAGGCTTGTTCGCATTTGTGTTCCTCACGTGTTGCCCCAAAGAATGAGGTGATTTGGTAAAATGCTATGCCCAAGATAACTATCCGAGTGCCGGCGGTGGGGTGGTTCAAATAGCCTCGGCTATCACCTCATTATGTCCGGTCGTGATGGTCAAGTGGATTAAGGCGTCTTGTACATACCAGATGCGTTGCTTCTGGGAGTATGGGTTCGAGTCACTTCTGGGGTGTGAGTTTTCAGTTGCATATGTCCTGGGGACCATTCAGGCTTGTTCGCATTTGTGTTCCTCACGTGTTGCCCCAAAGAATGAGGTGATTTGGTAAAATGCTATGCCCAAGATAACTATCCGAGTGCCGGCGGTGGGGTGGTTCAAATAGCCTCGGCTATCACCTCATTATGTCCGGTCGTGATGGTCAAGTGGATTAAGGCGTCTTGTACATACCAGATGCGTTGCTTCTGGGAGTATGGGTTCGAGTCACTTCTGGGGTGTGAGTTTTCAGTTGCATATGTCCTGGTGGACCATTCAGGCTTGTTCGCATTTGTGTTCCTCACGTGTTGCCCCAAAGAATGAGGTGATTTGGTAAAATGCTATGCCCAAGATAACTATCCGAGTGCCGGCGGTGGGGTGGTTCAAATAGCCTCGGCTATCACCTCATTATGTCCGGTCGTGATGGTCAAGTGGATTAAGGCGTCTTGTACATACCAGATGCGTTGCTTCTGGGAGTATGGGTTCGAGTCACTTCTGGGGTGTGAGTTTTCAGTTGCATATGTCCTGGGGACCATTCAGGCTTGTTCGCATTTGTGTTCCTCACGTGTTGCCCCAAAGAATGAGGTGATTTGGTAAAATGCTATGCCCAAGATAACTATCCGAGTGCCGGCGGTGGGGTGGTTCAAATAGCCTCGGCTATCACCTCATTATGTCCGGTCGTGATGGTCAAGTGGATTAAGGCGTCTTGTACATACCAGATGCGTTGCTTCTGGGAGTATGGGTTCGAGTCACTTCTGGGGTGTGAGTTTTCAGTTGCATATGTCCTGGGGACCATTCAGGCTTGTTCGCATTTGTGTTCCTCACGTGTTGCCCCAAAGAATGAGGTGATTTGGTAAAATGCTATGCCCAAGATAACTATCCGAGTGCCGGCGGTGGGGTGGTTCAAATAGCCTCGGCTATCACCTCATTATGTCCGGTCGTGATGGTCAAGTGGATTAAGGCGTCTTGTACATACCAGATGCGTTGCTTCTGGGAGTATGGGTTCGAGTCACTTCTGGGGTGTGAGTTTTCAGTTGCATATGTCCTGGGGACCATTCAGGCTTGTTCGCATTTGTGTTCCTCACGTGTTGCCCCAAAGAATGAGGTGATTTGGTAAAATGCTATGCCCAAGATAACTATCCGAGTGCCGGCGGTGGGGTGGTTCAAATAGCCTCGGCTATCACCTCATTATGTCCGGTCGTGATGGTCAAGTGGATTAAGGCGTCTTGTACATACCAGATGCGTTGCTTCTGGGAGTATGGGTTCGAGTCACTTCTGGGGTGTGAGTTTTCAGTTGCATATGTCCTGGGGACCATTCAGGCTTGTTCGCATTTGTGTTCCTCACGTGTTGCCCCAAAGAATGAGGTGATTTGGTAAAATGCTATGCCCAAGATAACTATCCGAGTGCCGGCGGTGGGGTGGTTCAAATAGCCTCGGCTATCACCTCATTATGTCCGGTCGTGATGGTCAAGTGGATTAAGGCGTCTTGTACATACCAGATGCGTTGCTTCTGGGAGTATGGGTTCGAGTCACTTCTGGGGTGTGAGTTTTCAGTTGCATATGTCCTGGGGACCATTCAGGCTTGTTCGCATTTGTGTTCCTCACGTGTTGCCCCAAAGAATGAGGTGATTTGGTAAAATGCTATGCCCAAGATAACTATCCGAGTGCCGGCGGTGGGGTGGTTCAAATAGCCTCGGCTATCACCTCATTATGTCCGGTCGTGATGGTCAAGTGGATTAAGGCGTCTTGTACATACCAGATGCGTTGCTTCTGGGAGTATGGGTTCGAGTCACTTCTGGGGTGTGAGTTTTCAGTTGCATATGTCCTGGGGACCATTCAGGCTTGTTCGCATATATATATATATATATATATATATATATATATATATATATAAAATAAAAATAAACGAAAATAAACACGTGATTAAAAATGTGACAATGTCAGACCACGGAGGAAAATTGAAACAAGAATTTCCTTAAGTACTTTCGTATATTAATACATCTTCAGAAGGAGTGAAGGACTCCTTCTGAAGATGTATTAACATACGAAAGTACTTAAGGAAATTCATGTTTAAATTTTCCTCCGTGGTCTGACACTGTTATATATATATATATGTATATATATATTTTAAACATGTTTCATTGAATATGACCGCATATTCTGTATTTATTATTTTCTGGTTTAGGGCTTCTATCCCTCTAACTATTTTCTTAGCATCAGGGCTTAATTGAAATAGGAGTTCTCCAAAACTCATTTTCGTACTTTTAAGGTGAAGAAAAGAAGTGATTTACTATAGAGTGTATTACACTTATTTGTATAATTTGCACGACGTTTCGAACCTCCATGGTTCATTCTCAAGTGAACAGATCTTACAATACTAGTTGATTTTATACCCGCATTAGGTCAGGTGATAATACAATGAAGGTGAAAACATGGGGGGATACATAAGGGATAAACATAGGGGATGCAGAAGGCTTATTGGCCCATACGAGGCATCTCCTATCTAAACACAAAGATTAATCCAGTGTAATTGGCCTGTTATGTTGGACATTGTCTTCTGTGTTGGCATCGATATGTTCTTGTCTTGTCCTTACTCTCATGGTGGGTAGAGTAAATAGTTCCGTGATTTGGGTGTTCATGGTAGGTCGCTCTATTCTTATGTGAATTGCCTCAAGAATTTGTAATCTTCTTGAATCTTGGGTTTTGTCTATTATGCAAGTATTCTTGTTCAACATTTCTCTTGTTAGAGTAATGTCATGGGCTTGTCTCATGTGATTCCTAGGGGCACCAGATTGAAGATGGCATGTCAAACGCCTCGTCAGCTTGGTTGACGTCATACCTATGTACTTACATTGAAGGTTACATCCTTCGTGGGGGCAAGTGTACATGTATACAACGCTTGACTGCTGTAGAGGGTTCTCCGTCGGCTTCGGGCTGTTTTTGATAAGGAGCTCGGAAGTCTTCTTGGTTTTGTAGAATATTATCAGGTTTATGTTTTGGTTAGGAGTAGTGCTTTTTACTCCTTTACGGATTATTTCTTTCATTATTCTTTCCTTTTTTATATGTTCACTGTGCATGGTTGATTTGTAATATAATTTTATTGGGGGTGTTGTGGTTTCTGTTCTAGGTTCTGAATTATACCAACGGTCCAAGTGTCTTCTTATAGCAGCGTTTATTTCCGCGTTGCTATATCCGTTGTTCACCAATACCTGAGTTACTCTTTCAAACTCTCTACTCACGTTGCTCCATTCAGAGCAGTGGGTAAGCGCTCGACGAATATAAGCATTGAGAACACTGGCTTTGTATCTTTGGGGGCACTCACTTCTACCGTTCAGGCATAATCCTATACAATTACAGCAATCAACGCAAAGAAAGGTAGTGTGCATTTCAATAAACTTCAAGGCGACTATGGCTTAGGATATGCCTACGGCAATGTTAAGACGCATAAACCAGGTAACCCACTACACCCTATAATCAGCCAAATACCAACCCCAACTTATCACCTGGCAAAGAAACTCAATGAACTCCTAACTCCATACACTCCAAGTAAGTTTAGTCTACAATCATCAGCAGATTTCCTAGAATTGATCAAATCTACCCAGCCCGATGGAATCATCGCTTCCCTGGACGTTGAATCCCTTTTTACCAACGTCCCAGTCGACACAACCATAGGAATGATACTGGACAGAGTATACAGAGACGAGAGCACCCCCAAATTAGACATACCTGAGCCACACTTGAAAAGTCTTCTCGAAGCATGTACAAAGGAAGCCCCTTTCATCAGTCCACAAGGAGACATGTATTTACAAATAGACGGAGTAGCAATGGGCTCCCCCTTAGGAGTTTTATTTGCTAATTTTTATATGGGAACCATCAAAGATAGGGTCTTCAGTAGCAGACAAAAACCAACTGTATACTGCCGTTATGTAGATGACATATTCGTAATAGTAAAAGACTCAGATGAACTAATTGACCTAAAAAGACACCTAGAGAGAGAGTCAGTACTCCGATTTACACATGAAAATAGTGAAAATAACAGTCTGCCATTCTTGGATGTACTAATAACAAAAACAGGAACCTCTTTAAGCACCAACGTATATACCAAGCCCACCAACATAGGATTATGCCTGAACGGTAGAAGTGAGTGCCCCCAAAGATACAAAGCCAGTGTTCTCAATGCTTATATTCGTCGAGCGCTTACCCACTGGTCTGAATGGAGCAACGTGAGTAGAGAGTTTGAAAGAGTAACTCAGGTATTGGTGAACAACGGATATAGCAACGCGGAAATAAACGCTGCTATAAGAAGACACTTGGACCGTTGGTATAATTCAGAACCTAGAACAGAAACCACAACACCCCCAATAAAATTATATTACAAATCAACCATGCACAGTGAACATATAAAAGAGGAAAGAATAATGAAAGAAATAATCCGTAAAGGAGTAAAAAGCACTACTCCTAACCAAAACATAAACCTGATAATATTCTACAAAACCAAGAAGACTTCCGAACTCCTTATCAAAAACAGCCCGAAGCCGACGGAGAACCCTCTACAGCAGTCAAGCGTTGTATACATGTACACTTGCCCCCACGAAGGATGTAACCTTCAATGTAAGTACATAGGTATGACGTCGACCAAGCTGACGAGGCGTTTGACATGCCATCTTCAATCTGGTGCCCCTAGGAATCACATGAGACAAGCCCATGACATTACTCTAACAAGAGAAATGTTGAACAAGAATACTTGCATAATAGACAAAACCCAAGATTCAAGAAGATTACAAATTCTTGAGGCAATTCACATAAGAATAGAGCGACCTACCATGAACACCCAAATCACGGAACTATTTACTCTACCCACCATGAGAGTAAGGACAAGACAAGAACATATCGATGCCAACACAGAAGACAATGTCCAACATAACAGGCCAATTACACTGGATTAATCTTTGTGTTTAGATAGGAGATGCCTCGTATGGGCCAATAAGCCTTCTGCAGCCCCTATGTTTATCCCTTATGTATCCCCCCATGTTTTCACCTTCATTGTATTATCACCTGACCTAATGCGGGTATAAAATCAACTAGTATTGTAAGATCTGTTCACTTGAGAATGAACCATGGAGGTTCGAAACGTCGTGCAAATTATACAAATAAGTGTAATACACTCTATAGTAAATCACTTCTTTTCTTCACCTTAAAAGTACGAAAATGAGTTTTGGAGAACTCCTATTTCAATTAAGCCCTGATGCTAAGAAAATAGTTAGAGGGATAGAAGCCCTAAACCTGAAAATAATAAATACAGAATATGCGGTTATATTCAATGAAACATGTTTGAAAGAAAACCTGCTGCCAGTATACACCAATATATATTTTAGTATATTTTTTCTGTCGACATATATTATTAAATATGACCGAAAAAGTAAGATTAGTAATAATTCTAACACGAATAATTAATAATTCTAACACGAATAACAAGTAATAATTCTAACACAAATTTTCTCAATCTTTCGTACATTTCTTTTCACTGTTGGAGGTAATTCAAAAATCAATTCTCCAAAATTCATTTTTATTTCTAGTCTGACGCGACACTTGAGCGCGTTTCGTAAAACTTATTACATTTTCAAAGACTTTGAAAAGACTTTAGTTAACACGTACACAGCTAGAACTTACACATTTCCGATTTTGTTTATATCTACATTTGAGTGAGGTGGTATTTAATAAGGTATTAATTTCATCAACACAAGCCAGAACATGAAACAATGGGTATTGAATAGAAGTGATTGTAGAAAGCCTATTGGTCCATATTTCTTGATGCTTCTATATTGGAGCGGAGTCTTGAGGTGGGTAGAATATAGTTGTGCATTAATTGGCTGTTGATTGCTGGTGTTGACTTCTTGATGTGTAATGCCTCGCAAACGTCAAGCCGCCTGCTATCGCTGTATCATCGATAGATACAGCGATATCTCTCTCTGTCGGGGTTCACCAATCTCCCAGTTGCATCTGTAACCTAGACGTAGTCAATATAACCTAACTGCTATTTCCCTGTGGATTCCTTTTGGGATATTTAACCTTTCTAATTTGGTTGCCTGAAGATACCATGTTGCAGATGGCGAACCTTCAGCTATTCTCTGGTGTAGGAAGGCTTTGTTGAGATGTGAGAGTTTTTTGGTGATGATGTTTTTTATGTTCTCTAGGCTGGGTTGAATTGTTTTATGTATCACTGGATGACGAGTTGCCAATTTAGCAATTTCATCAGCTTTTTCATTTAATGGGATTCCAATATGGGACGGGATCCAGTTTAAGGTTATGTTGAGTCCTTTGCCTTTAGCGACTGCTCCAAGATACAAAATGGTGGTAATTATTTCCACATTATCTTTCCACTGTTTTTGTCCTAGTATTTGAAGTGCAGCTTTTGAGTCTGTGTGTATGATTGCATTTTGAGTGTTTTGTGCAATCACATATGCGAATGCCTGTTGTATGGCAAACAGCTCAGTTTGGGTTGATGATACTAGTCCTCCCAGTCTCCAATATGCCTGTACGCTGGTCGTGCAAAGAGCAGCGCCAGCACTCTCATATTCTGTGTCCACCGATCCATCTGTGAAGATGTGGGTGGCTCCTGCTGCTGCTATGCTATACATTTGCTCTTCTATTATGCGCCTTAGGATTGTCGGATCATAGGCAGCCTTTTTCATTGGGAGACTTTCTATTACTATTTTGAAAGTAGGCTCTTCCCACGGTGCGGAAGGAGTGTAATTTGGGTGTGGATGATCACCCTCTCTATCAAGAATCATGCTTTTCAAATGTAGTCTGTTTAGGACTTTTCCTGCTCTTGCAGCCCAAGAGTTTCCATTGTTTTGGCCTAGTCCAACCACCAAGGCCTGCCGTACTGGGATTGGATCAGAAGAAATAATTATCTTACTGACAATTGTAGCTGCCCTTTGTGATATTCTTTCCTGTAGAGAGGGCAAACCCGTCTCCAGTCTAAGAGTTTCAAGCCTGGTCCACATGGGGGCTCCCAGTGCGGTTCTCATAGCATTGTTTTGGGCAACTTCAAGCTTTTTCCACTGTTGGTGTGATAGATTTGTGAGTGCAGGTGCGGCATAATCGATCACTGATCTGACTGCCTGTACATAGTATGTGCGAAGGACTTGCAGATTGGCTCCTCCAGAGAGGGAGGTTAGCGACCTGAGGATTGCCGTCCGGGCCGCAGTTCGCTCTCTCAAGTAAGTGACCTCAGCATTAAAATTCATGTGTGTGTCCAGGATGATTCCTAGATACTGATAGGTGTCGACCCATTCAATTGGTTGACCCTGTACTGTGAGTTGGATGTTGGGCTTCGCTATTTTTATGGGCATGGCCTTTGACTTTGAGGGGTTGAGTTTGATCCCAATCTGTTTTGCCTCTTTACTGATGCAGTCTAAGCATTTGGGTGCAAGGCGCGCCGCATCCCTTCCTTTTATGATGATGAAAAAGTCGTCCACGTAGTTTAGCAGCTTGCAGTGATGTGGAAGTTTCAACCTCATTATTCTTTCCATTAAACAGTTGAAGAGAAGACGGCTGAGAATACCTCCTTGCGGTGTACCATTTTCATGTCTTTTGTACTCAGAGACTGTGCCATGAAGTTTTACTCTTGCTTCTGTTTATGAGACAGTTTTTGGTCCAGGAGAGTAGGTTGCCTCTGACCTCTTTGTCAATGAGGCAGCAGAGAATAGCTGGGGCGCTAGCCAGTTCAAAGGCCTTTTCGAGGTCCAGGAATATCAGCATTCCTGGTCTGTCATTCAAGTGGGCTAACAGAGTTGTAATACATTCCACTGTGCCAACCCCTCTTCTATAGGCATACATATCATGGCATTTTCATTTTCAAATGTTTAGGCATTTTCCACTCCAGTCTGTTGAGTGCCATTCTGTCAGCCGTCTTGGCTGCACAGCTTTGGAGAGAGATGGGCCTGGGATTAGCTGGATCTTTGGGTTTTGGGATCGGCACTATGTCTGCTCTATTCCAAGCAGAAGGTCTAGTTTGAGAAGTCCAGGCTAAATTAATTAACCTTAGGTATGCAGCGTCTCCCTCTGGGCCGAGGTTTCTAATCATTTTATAGGTTATTTTGTCGGCTCCAGGGGATGTATCCTTGGAGTTTTTCTTAGCCCGATTGAGCTCATCCAGCGTGAAGGGGGCATTAGTGTCAGAGACTTCTTCACATGCTGTAAGGATTCTGTGCCACCTTTCTTCCTCTAGTCCGGTCTGCACTGCTAATACATCTGGTGGAAGTTGATTGCTGGCTGCTCTCTCTGCAAACCTGGTTGCCAGTACTTCGGCTTCCTGTTGAGGATCCTTGGGGTGTGGAGCTTTAGGTGTTTTATTCCCTTTGGCTCGGTGAATTTGCTGCCACATCTCTCCGAGAGAGGTGTGTTCATTCAGGTGTGAACACCATTCCAGCCACTTTTGTTCTTTTATTTGTCTGGTCTCTCGATGCACATGTTCCTTGACCTCACAAAGTAAGATCCTGTTGCGGTCACTTGGCTTCTTTTGTATAGCTTTCTTGTTCTGTTGAGTCTATGGTTGAGTTCTTTGACACGTTCGCAATAGTACCAATGATCTTTATGTCCGGTGGACTGTTTTTTCAGTGGGATTGAGTGGTTGGCTGCACTTTGAATCGCTTTGACAAATTCTTGTTCTGCCTGATTAATGTCTTCGGGAAGATCATAGTTTCTTTGCCACTCTGAAATGAGGTTTTGAAATCGGTCCCAGTTTGCTAAAGCAAAGTTCCAGGCTTCAGATGGAGGCGGAGGTGGGGTGGGTAGGTCTAACTGAAGATCAATTTGGACCCCATAGTGGTCGCTTGTGAGTGTGGGCTCAACTGACCATGTTGCTGCATCTCTTAGGGAGGCTGAAACGAAGGTTAGGTCTAATCTGCCTCCTTGGATGTGGGTAGGTTCATTCTTGTTTAGGATTTGTATTTCTGGAAGCTGGTCCAGTAGATGTGTAATGTGAATGCCACCTTCATTTGTTGTGTTCGAGCCCAGTGCCAATCGATGATAGGCATTAAAATCTCCACAAATGACTGTGTTTGTTGTTGTCGCGTGTCCAAATAACACAGAGAGATCCATTTCGGCATGTGGAGACCTGTACACATTAAACACTTCAAGTTTGTCGTGTCTTAGCTCAATGATTACTCCCATTACCTCTGTCCCTGCTCCACAATTGGGTGGGCTGGTTATGGACTTGGAGATCAGGTCACATTTTACATAGATGGTTTTACAGGTCGAGTAATGGACATAAATAGGCAGGAGAGAATCGTGGAGTGAGGTGAGGCACAATACGTGGACACTTCAGAGGGCCTATTGGCCCATCCGATGCAGCTCCCATTCATATCCACACACAGGCCCACACATGGATAATCATAGCATAAAACCTGTGTGGGCCTGTGTGTGGTTATGAATGGGAGTTGCATCGGATGGACCAATAGGCCCTCTGCAGTGTACACATATTGTATCTCACCTCACTCCACCATTCTCTCCTGCCTATTTATGTCCAGTACTCGACCTGTAAAACCCCTCCTTCTGAAGATGTATTAATATACGAAAGTACATAAGGAAATTCCTGTTTCAATTTTCCTCCGTGGTCTGACACTGTCACATTTTTAAACACGTGTTTATTTTCGTGATATACACAGACAGGTAAATTTCTTGTACCTGTCTGGGCTATCACTGTTGGCATTGAGGCACATTCCTATGTTTGTTTCCTTAGTGTAGACTGCAGTGTGGAAAACTCCGCTCCTTTCCATGATTGTTACATTTAGAAAGGGCCATCTGTTACATCTTAGAAACTCTAAGGAAACTACTCCAAGCTTGTACTAAAGGGGCACCCTTCTTGAGCCCAGATGGGTACATGTATAAGCAAGTAGATGGGGTTGCCATGGGTTCTCCCCTAGGTGTCCTGTTTGCAAACTTCTACATGGGTACCATCGAACAAAATGTCTTAGTCGACATGAACTTGAAACCGGCCATATACTGCAGGTATGTTGACGACATTTTTACACAGGTACCTGATGTCAGACATCTGCAGGAGCTGAAGGAGGCATTTGAGTGGAATTCTGTGTTGCGTTTCACTTACGAGATGGAGAAGGATGGGAAGCTGCCCTTTCTAGATGTAACAGTCATGGAAAGGAGCGGAGGTTTCCACACCGCAGTCTACACTAAGGAAACAAATATAGAAATGTGCCTCAATGCCAACAGTGACTGCCCAGACAGGTACAAGAGGAGTGTCGTTAACGCTTATGTCGACCGTGCTCTCAGCCACAGCTCAGGATGGAAGCAAGTCGATGAAGAACTCTGTAGGGTGAGGCAGGTCCTAGTCAACAACGGCTTCTCCAATGGTTTCGTTGAAGACATCATAAGAAGGAAGGTGAAACGCCATGCAACCTCTGAAGAGACAACTAACACAACACCTGTACTCCCTATTAGACTATTTTACAGGAATTTCTTTTCCACAGCTCATAAAACAGAGGAAAGGGTCCTGAAAGATATTGTTAATAGAAACGTTATCCCTACAGACAAAAATCAGAAGATACAGTTGACGATCTACTATAAAACCAAGAAAACGGCCAACCTACTCATGAGAAACTCTCCAGACGCAAAGCAGAGCGCTTTAAAGGAGACCAATGTCGTCTATGCCTTCAAATGCCTACTTGGGGACTGTAAGCCTCAAAGAATTCAGTATATAGGCAAGACAACAACATCTCTTTCCAGGCGATTAACGATGCATAGGCAACAGGGCTCCATTAAAGAACATATAATCTCTTCCCATAACCAGACCTTCACCAGAGAAGTCCTAACAAAAAACACGGAAATCATCGATAGATACAGCGATAGCACGCGGCTAGATATCTGCGAGGCACTACACATTAAGAAGTCGACACCAGCAATCAACAGCCAATTAATGCACAACTATATTCTACCCACTTCAAGCCTCCGCACCAAAATAGAAGCATCAAGAAATATGGGCCAATAGGCCCTTTGCAGTTACTTCCATTCTTCCCTTTAACTTACAAAATATTTTACCCATTGTTTCGTGTTCTGTCTTGTGTTGAAAGTTTGTTTTCACCTCATCCAAAACTGTTGTAACATATCACCTCACCCAAATGCAGGTATAAAAAATCGAAGATGTTTAAGCTCTATTCAGTTATTGTTGTGTGTGTGTAAACTAAAGTCTTTGAATATATATATATATATATATATATATATATATATATATATATATATATATATATATATATATATATATATATATATATATATATATATATATATATATATATATATTATATATATATATATTATATATATATTTATATATATATATATATATATATATATATATATATATATATATATATATATATCCAATAAAAAACAATTGACCTCATAAATAATGAAATGGGTAGCTTTATCATTTCATAAGAAAAAAATAGAGAAAATATATTAATTCATGAAAACTTGGCTTATTAAGCAAATCGGGCCTTGCATATTAGACTGAGAAGTGCGTTCTGGCTACTAGGTACGACATATATCTATCTATCTATATATATATATATATATATATATATATATATATATATATATATATATATATATATATATATATATATATATATATATATATATATATGTCGTACCTAATAGCCAGAACGCACTTCTCAGCCTACTATTCAAGGTCCGATTTGCCTAATAAGCCAAGTTTTCATGAATTAATGCTTTTTCGTCTACCTAACCTAACCTAACCTAACCTAACCTAGCTTTTTTTGGCTACCTAACCTAACCTTACCTATAAATATAGGTTAGGTTAGGTTAGGTAGGGTTGGTTTGGTTCGGTTATATATCTACGTTAATTTTAACTCCAATAAAAAAAAATTGACCTCATACATAGAGAAAAGGGTTGCTTTATCATTTCATAAGAAAAAAATTATAGTAAATATATTAATTCAGGAAAACTTGGCTTATTAGGCAAATCGGGCCTTGAATAGTAGGCTGAGAAGTGAGTTCTGGCTACTAGGTACGACATATATATATATATATATATATATATATATATATATATATATATATATATATATATATATATATATATATATATATATATATATATATATAGAGGCTGCAGAAGGCTTATTGGCCCATACGAGGCATCTCCTATCTAAACACAAAGATTAATCCAGTGTAATTGGCCTATTATGTTGGATTAATTGGCCATCTTCAATCATGAAGATTGAAGATTTGCCATCTTCAATCTGGTGCCCCTAGGAATCACATGAGACAAGCCCATGACATTACTCTAACAAGAGAAATGTTGAACACGAATACCTGCATAATAGACAAAACCCAAGATGCAAGAAGATTACAAATTCTTGAGGCAATTCACATAAGAATAGAGCGACCTACCATGAACACCCAAATCACGGAACTATTTACTCTACTATTTACTTACTTATATTTGGGGGTGCTATATTAAGTTTGGGGGTGCTATATTAAGCTATGGGGGTGCTATATTAAGCTGGATTAGGGCATGGCTATACCAAAGGAAACAGAGAGTTAGTATAAATGGAATCAAGTCAGAGTGGGAAAATGTTGTAAGTGGAGTGCCTCAAGGCTCTGTCCTGGGACCTCTGTTGTTTATAATATATATAAATGATTTAGATTCAGGTTTGAGTAGCAACATTTGCAAATTTGCCGATGATACGAAAATCGGTAGGGAAATTAATTCGGAGGAGGACTCACTATCACTTCAAGTTGATCTAGATAGGGTTTTGAAATGGTCAAAGGATTGGCAGATGCAGTTTAATGCTGATAAATGTAAAGTTCTGAGGTTAGGTAATGATGATAGAGTTACAAGATACGAGCTAGATGGTGTTGTGATTGCGAAGTCGGATTGCGAAAGGGATCTGGGAGTTATGATTAGTAAGAATTTAAAACAAAAGGATCAATGCATAAATGTTCGTAATAAGGCAAATCGGACACTTGGATTTATTAATCGCAGCGTTAGTAACAAGACACCTGGTGTGGTTCTCAAGCTATATCTTGCTCTAGTTAGGCCCCATTTAGATTATGCAGTTCAGTTTTGGTCGCCATATTATAGAATGGATATAAATTCACTTGAACGTGTCCAGCGTAGGATGACTAAGTTAATTCCCCAAATTAGAAATCTTTCATATGAAGAAAGATTAACAAAGCTTAAGTTGCATTCACTGGAAAGGCGAAGAGTTAGGGGTGACATGATAGAGGTTTACAAGTGGATGAATGGACATAACCGGGGGGATATTAATAGGGTATTAAAAGTATCAACACAGGACAGAACACGAAACAATGGATATAAATTGGATAAGTTTAGATTTAGGAAAGACTTGGGTAAATACTGGTTCAGTAACAGGGTTGTTGATTTGTGGAACCAATTGCCGCGTAACATTGTGGAGGTGGGGTCCCTCGATTGTTTCAAGCACGGGTTGGACAAGTATATGAGTGGGATTGGGTGGTTATAGAATAGGAGCTGCCTCGTATGGGCCAATAGGCCTTCTGCAGTTACCTTTGTTCTTATGTTCTTATGTTCTTATGTTCTCTACCCACCATGAGAGTAAGGACAAGACCAGAACATATCGATGCCAACACAGAAGACAATGTCCAACATAATAGGCCAATTACACTGGATTAATCTTTGTGTTTATATAGGAGATGCCTTGTATGGGCCAATAAGCCTTCTGCAGCCTCTATGTTTCACCTCACACATATATATATATATATATATATATATATATATATATATATATATATATATATATATATATATATATATATATATATATATATATATATATATATATATATATACTTGCTTGAACTACAAGTGAAGATTAACAATCTTTAGACAACACCCACCAGTGGGCCTCGAACCCAGAAAGGACAACTACCTTCCAGTAGCTTCCATAACTAGTACGCCTTAACCCACTACACCACATCAGATTTTAATAGAGATAGAGATTTCGAGGTATATATACTCCCCAAATATCCCCATCTCCCAAGGGCACTAGACAAGTGAGAGGTTACTATACATTTTTTATCAAGCTATGTTAATGTGGGAGAACTCGTGTCTATGCTATAAGCCTATACTTGCTTGAACCACAAGTGAAGATTAACAATCTTTGGACAACACCCACCAGTGGGCCTCGAACCCAGAAAGCACAACTACCTTCCAGTAGCTGCCATAACTAGTATGCCTTAACCCACTACACCACATCAATCTGATGTGGTGTAGTGGGCCACAGAGCCACAGCAACCATCCCTGTCCCCCAGTCCTTCCTACAATTCCCCCCTCACCCGTCTCCTCGGCCACCTAATCATTGCCCACTTCACCGTCTACTCGTCCTCCCCACCATGCCCCACTCCCCTGTCCCTTTGCCCTCCATACCATTCTCCATTCCCCCATCCCCTCGTCCCCACCATCCCAAACTCCCCCGTCCCCTCGTCCTTCTCCACCATTACCCCATCCCTTGTCCCCTCGTCCTCCGCACCATCTCTCACTTCCGTCCCCTCGTCATCCCATCCATTCCCCACTCCCTCGTTCGATGCCTTCACAAATGGTCAGATGTACCTATCAGAAAATTGGGAACATCAAATGATCTGATGTTCCCATCACTGAAATATAACAAAAACAGTTAAAAAATGAAATGAAAATATGAAAACAATAAACTATACTCACGAAATGAACGGTATGGTAAGTAAAACAGCTCAATTCCAAAGCAATTCACATAAAATAATTAAATCAAAATGAGAATAAATCAAAATCTATGGAAATTCAATTTATCAATGCAATCAGAAACATTGAAATGGAATTTTAACATATCTAGTATAGCATGAGTGTTGCTCTTACTTGCAACAGATGGCGCTGTTTTTCAAGAAAAGCATAGTTTTACCTGTCACAGTTATGGCATATATACTTATACTTACGAAATGAATGGTATAGTAAACAACACAGCTCAATTTCACACAAAATAATACAATAAAAAATAAAATAAATTGAAATCTATGAAAATAAAATTTATCAATGCAATCGGAAATACTGAAATGGAATTCGTGACATATTTAGTGTAGCGTGCATATTGCCATTATGTGCAGCAGAAGGCGCTGTTTTACAAAAACGCATGTTTCTATCTGTCACAGAGGTGGCATCTATATAGTAAGTATAAAAAAAGGCGCGCCTATTCGAATGCAATATTGTGTTAAAATTTCAAAGCAATCGGTGAAGAGCTTTCAGAGATCGTGTGTTGCTCTTAGGTCTAACAGATGGCGCTGTTTTTCAAAAAAAGCATGTTTTTCCCTGTCACAGGTGAGGCATGTATATAGTAGATATATAAAAATTCGCGCATATACAAATGCAACGTTGTGTAAAAATTTCAAAGCAATCGGTAAAGAGGTTTCGAAGATTTCCCCTCACATGAAAAACACATGAAAAACACATGAAAAACACGGTTTATAAGAAAAAGCATTTTTTTTTTACCGTCACAGACGTGACATCTATATAATATGTATATAACAACCTGCTCGGATGTGAATGGAACATTGTGTGAAAATTTCAAAGCAATTGTAAAGAACTTTCGGAGATTAGCGAATATAAATATATTATATTAAATATATACGTACTTCCAGAAGTGCGTACTGAGAAGTGCCAGAACGCACTTCTCAGCCTACTATGCAAGGCCCGATTTGCCTAATAATCCAAGTTTTCATGAATTAATGTTTTTTTCGACTACCTAACCTACCTAACCTAACCTAACTTTTTCGGCTACCTAACCTAACCTAACCTATAAAGACAGGTTAGGTTAGGTTAGGTAGGGTTGGTTAGGTTAGGTAGGGTTGGTTAGGGTCGGTCATATATCTACGTTAATTTTAACTTCAATAAAATAAAATTGACCTCATACATAATGAAATGGGTAGCTTTATCATTTCATAAGAAAAAAATTAGAGAAAATATATTATTTCGGGAAAACTTGGCTTATTAGGCAAATCGGGCATTGCATAGTAGGCTGAGAAGTGCATTCTGGCTACTAGGTACGACATATGTATATATATATATATACATATATTCATATATGTATATGAATAAAATATATATATATATACATATATATATAATATATATATATATATATATATATATATATATATATATATATATATATATATATATATATATATATATATATATATATATATATATATATATATATATATATATATATATATATATATGTGTGCGTGTGTATATCCCGAAAATAAACACGTGATTAAGAATGTGACAAACTCTCTGTCTTCACAAAACCTAAACCTGGTTAAAGGTATTGTTTATGGTTCAATGTTGACGCCCCAAACAAACAATTTTCCCGAAAGATTCAGACGAAGCTTACAGGAGTTAAGAGCCGATCCTTCCATTCATATAACAAAGGCTGATAAATCCAGCACTATTGTTATTTTAAACAAGGAGGAATATATTTCGAAAATGAATGATCTCCTCCTAGATTCTTCAACGTACACTAAGCTTAGGAAAAATCCTCTTGAGGACATCATCAAGTTCTTCAATAGTAGCTTGAGGAAGTTGTTAAGTAAACATAAAGATCTTCTTAATCAATTTACTACTTCATCACCTTCATTACCATATCTATATGGTCTTGTCAAGACGCATAAGCCTAACAATCCCATGAGACCTATCATCAGTTCTGTGGGATCCATTTCTTACAAACTCTCCAAATGGCTTACCAAAATCTTGTCCCCTTTGTTAGGAACTATCTCCTCTTCTCATTTGACAAATTCTCTTGATTTAGTTAACAAATTGAATAGTGTTCCTGTCACTCCTGATGTAAAGTTAACCAGTTTTGACGTTTGTTCCTTGTTCACTAAGGTACCGGTCGATGATATTCTCGATTATCTTGCTCGTGAACTAATGAGCCATGACTTACCTCTTTCTGCTGATATTATTGTCAGTCTTGTTAAGTTGTGCATTAAAGAATGTAAATTTACCTTTAATAATGAGTATTATTTACAGACTTTTGGAATGGCAATGGGGAATCCTCTATCGCCATTGCTCTCAAACCTGTACATGGAATTCTTTGAAAAGAAATTTGTTTCAAAAATAACTCCTGGAATCATTCCTTGGTTTAGATATGTTGATGATATCTTGTGTATTTGGCCTTCAGATGTAAACACAGACGAATTTGTAGCCAAACTTAATGACCAAGTTACCTCCATAAAATTTACTATGGAGACTGAAATTGATAAATGTTTGCCATTCTTAGATGTGCTTATTCATAGGGAAAACTCTTCATTAAAGTTTAGTGTTTACAGAAAACCTACGAACAATTTATCTTCATTATTTTTCAGGGCATAAATACAATGTAAAAAAGTCAATTTTTTCTTCAATGTATCTAAGAGCTCTTCGAGTTGTGAGTCCAGAATTCTTAGATGAAGAATTTAAGAATATTGATTCGATTGGTCTTAAGCTTTGTTACCCACTGAATTTTTTGGAAGTTTGTCGTAACAAAGCTCGTCGTACATATTATAATAATGTATGCAGTGAAAGGACTCGCCCAAAGAATGTGTTATGTTTACCATATTTCTCTGGGTTTGAGAATATTGTCAAGGCCTTGAAACTTTTTAATATAGATGTAATGTTTAGCTACGAAAACACTGTTGGTAAGCTATTAGTAAGGAACAGCCCTCGTAGTGATAATTGCGTCATTTATAAAATACCTTGTAAGGAATGTAATAAGTTCTATGTCGGGCAAACATCTAAAGATTTAAAATGTAGAATATCGCAATATAAATACTCTGTAAGACATGGCCAATTATCTAATGCTTTGTTTGTGCATTTGTCAGAAAAAGCTCACCAAATTGATTGGGAGAGTGCGTCTTCAATAACAAATTGTAAAAGCACCTATAACAGAAACATAATTGAATCCGCTTTGATACAGATCACCAAAGAAAGTAATTTGAATATTAGCAGTGGTCTATATAACTTAGATCCATTTCTAATAGATCAGCTAAAGGGCGATTTAAGTAGAATCATTGAAAAACATTTGTCTCACTAATTTATTGTATATATTTACCTCTTTATGTTATAATTACCTATGTATTATGCTTGTATGTCTGCTGTATCAGATGGGCCATTGGGCTACATCGGATGGGCTAATTGGGTGCATCTGATGGGCCAATGGGCCTTCTGCGTTGTCCAAGTATTGTACCTCACCTTACTTCACCACTCTCTCCTGCCTATTTATACCCATCACTCGATCTGTAAAATGACCTTCTGAAGATGTATTTAATATACGAAAGTACTTAAGGAAATTTCCTGTTTCATTTTTCCTCCGTGGTCTGACATTGTCATATATATATATATATATATATTTTTTTTATAAATTTTGTGAGGGTACCACCTCTGGTGCCAATGTGGGGACCCATAGCCTCGGAGAAGAAAATAAAAAGTATTCAGAGGAGACCTTGTGGATTCTCACTGAACAGTAATATTATCTTCTCCTACCACCCCCATTCTTTTGTATGTACACATATATATTTACTTTATTTGAACTTTGTTACAAAAAAGGGGTTACATATGGGTTACAAAGATGGTTATCATAGGTTGTCGAGTTCCTCCAGCTCCTCAGATGGCGGGCAGGAACCCTGGATGCAGTGCGCATTTCCCCTATATATATATATATATATATATATATATATATGCAAACAAGCCTGAATGGTCCCCAGGACTATATACAACTGAAAACTCACACCCCAGAAGTGACTCGAACCCATACTCCCACAACTGGTATGTACAGGGACGCCTTAATCCGCTTGACCATCACGACCGGACATAAGGAAGTGATAGCCGAGGCTATATGAACCACTTCCCCGCCGGCACTCGGATGGTAATCTTGGGCATAGCATTTTATCAAATCACCTCATTCTTTGGGGCACACGTGAGGAACACAAATGCAAACAAGCCTGAATGGTCCCCAGGACTATATACAACTGAAAACTCACACCCCAGAAGTGACTCGAACCCATACTCCCACAACTGGTATGTACAGGGACGCCTTAATCCGCTTGACCATCACGACCGGACATAAGGAAGTGATAGCCGAGGCTATATGAACCACTTCCCCGCCGGCACTCGGATGGTAATCTTGGGCATAGCATTTTATCAAATCACCTCATTCTTTGGGGCACACGTGAGGAACACAAATGCAAACAAGCCTGAATGGTCCCCAGGACTATATACAACTGAAAACTCACACCCCAGAAGTGACTCGAACCCATACTCCCACAACTGGTATGTACAGGGACGCCTTAATCCGCTTGACCATCACGACCGGACATAAGGAAGTGATAGCCGAGGCTATATGAACCACTTCCCCGCCGGCACTCGGATGGTAATCTTGGGCATAGCATTTTATCAAATCACCTCATTCTTTGGGGCACACGTGAGGAACACAAATGCAAACAAGCCTGAATGGTCCCCAGGACTATATACAACTGAAAACTCACACCCCAGAAGTGACTCGAACCCATACTCCCACAACTGGTATGTACAGGGACGCCTTAATCCGCTTGACCATCACGACCGGACATAAGGAAGTGATAGCCGAGGCTATATGAACCACTTCCCCGCCGGCACTCGGATGGTAATCTTGGGCATAGCATTTTATCAAATCACCTCATTCTTTGGGGCACACGTGAGGAACACAAATGCAAACAAGCCTGAATGGTCCCCAGGACTATATACAACTGAAAACTCACACCCCAGAAGTGACTCGAACCCATACTCCCACAACTGGTATGTACAGGGACGCCTTAATCCGCTTGACCATCACGACCGGACATAAGGAAGTGATAGCCGAGGCTATATGAACCACTTCCCCGCCGGCACTCGGATGGTAATCTTGGGCATAGCATTTTATCAAATCACCTCATTCTTTGGGGCACACGTGAGGAACACAAATGCAAACAAGCCTGAATGGTCCCCAGGACTATATACAACTGAAAACTCACACCCCAGAAGTGACTCGAACCCATACTCCCACAACTGGTATGTACAGGGACGCCTTAATCCGCTTGACCATCACGACCGGACATAAGGAAGTGATAGCCGAGGCTATATGAACCACTTCCCCGCCGGCACTCGGATGGTAATCTTGGGCATAGCATTTTATCAAATCACCTCATTCTTTGGGGCACACGTGAGGAACACAAATGCAAACAAGCCTGAATGGTCCCCAGGACTATATACAACTGAAAACTCACACCCCAGAAGTGACTCGAACCCATACTCCCACAACTGGTATGTACAGGGACGCCTTAATCCGCTTGACCATCACGACCGGACATAAGGAAGTGATAGCCGAGGCTATATGAACCACTTCCCCGCCGGCACTCGGATGGTAATCTTGGGCATAGCATTTTATCAAATCACCTCATTCTTTGGGGCACACGTGAGGAACACAAATGCAAACAAGCCTGAATGGTCCCCAGGACTATATACAACTGAAAACTCACACCCCAGAAGTGACTCGAACCCATACTCCCACAACTGGTATGTACAGGGACGCCTTAATCCGCTTGACCATCACGACCGGACATAAGGAAGTGATAGCCGAGGCTATATGAACCACTTCCCCGCCGGCACTCGGATGGTAATCTTGGGCATAGCATTTTATCAAATCACCTCATTCTTTGGGGCACACGTGAGGAACACAAATGCAAACAAGCCTGAATGGTCCCCAGGACTATATACAACTGAAAACTCACACCCCAGAAGTGACTCGAACCCATACTCCCACAACTGGTATGTACAGGGACGCCTTAATCCGCTTGACCATCACGACCGGACATAAGGAAGTGATAGCCGAGGCTATATGAACCACTTCCCCGCCGGCACTCGGATGGTAATCTTGGGCATAGCATTTTATCAAATCACCTCATTCTTTGGGGCACACGTGAGGAACACAAATGCAAACAAGCCTGAATGGTCCCCAGGACTATATACAACTGAAAACTCACACCCCAGAAGTGACTCGAACCCATACTCCCACAACTGGTATGTACAGGGACGCCTTAATCCGCTTGACCATCACGACCGGACATAAGGAAGTGATAGCCGAGGCTATATGAACCACTTCCCCGCCGGCACTCGGATGGTAATCTTGGGCATAGCATTTTATCAAATCACCTCATTCTTTGGGGCACACGTGAGGAACACAAATGCAAACAAGCCTGAATGGTCCCCAGGACTATATACAACTGAAAACTCACACCCCAGAAGTGACTCGAACCCATACTCCCACAACTGGTATGTACAGGGACGCCTTAATCCGCTTGACCATCACGACCGGACATAAGGAAGTGATAGCCGAGGCTATATGAACCACTTCCCCGCCGGCACTCGGATGGTAATCTTGGGCATAGCATTTTATCAAATCACCTCATTCTTTGGGGCACACGTGAGGAACACAAATGCAAACAAGCCTGAATGGTCCCCAGGACTATATACAACTGAAAACTCACACCCCAGAAGTGACTCGAACCCATACTCCCACAACTGGTATGTACAGGGACGCCTTAATCCGCTTGACCATCACGACCGGACATAAGGAAGTGATAGCCGAGGCTATATGAACCACTTCCCCGCCGGCACTCGGATGGTAATCTTGGGCATAGCATTTTATCAAATCACCTCATTCTTTGGGGCACACGTGAGGAACACAAATGCAAACAAGCCTGAATGGTCCCCAGGACTATATACAACTGAAAACTCACACCCCAGAAGTGACTCGAACCCATACTCCCACAACTGGTATGTACAGGGACGCCTTAATCTGCTTGACCATCACGACCGGACATAAGGAAGTGATAGCCGAGGCTATATGAACCACTTCCCCGCCGGCACTCGGATGGTAATCTTGGGCATAGCATTTTATCAAATCACCTCATTCTTTGGGGCACACGTGAGGAACACAAATGCAAACAAGCCTGAATGGTCCCCAGGACTATATACAACTGAAAACTCACACCCCAGAAGTGACTCGAACCCATACTCCCACAACTGGTATGTACAGGGACGCCTTAATCCGCTTGACCATCACGACCGGACATAAGGAAGTGATAGCCGAGGCTATATGAACCACTTCCCCGCCGGCACTCGGATGGTAATCTTGGGCATAGCATTTTATCAAATCACCTCATTCTTTGGGGCACACGTGAGGAACACAAATGCAAACAAGCCTGAATGGTCCCCAGGACTATATACAACTGAAAACTCACACCCCAGAAGTGACTCGAACCCATACTCCCACAACTGGTATGTACAGGGACGCCTTAATCCGCTTGACCATCACGACCGGACATAAGGAAGTGATAGCCGAGGCTATATGAACCACTTCCCCGCCGGCACTCGGATGGTAATCTTGGGCATAGCATTTTATCAAATCACCTCATTCTTTGGGGCACACGTGAGGAACACAAATGCAAACAAGCCTGAATGGTCCCCAGGACTATATACAACTGAAAACTCACACCCCAGAAGTGACTCGAACCCATACTCCCACAACTGGTATGTACAGGGACGCCTTAATCCGCTTGACCATCACGACCGGACATAAGGAAGTGATAGCCGAGGCTATATGAACCACTTCCCCGCCGGCACTCGGATGGTAATCTTGGGCATAGCATTTTATCAAATCACCTCATTCTTTGGGGCACACGTGAGGAACACAAATGCAAACAAGCCTGAATGGTCCCCAGGACTATATACAACTGAAAACTCACACCCCAGAAGTGACTCGAACCCATACTCCCACAACTGGTATGTACAGGGACGCCTTAATCCGCTTGACCATCACGACCGGACATAAGGAAGTGATAGCCGAGGCTATATGAACCACTTCCCCGCCGGCACTCGGATGGTAATCTTGGGCATAGCATTTTATCAAATCACCTCATTCTTTGGGGCACACGTGAGGAACACAAATGCAAACAAGCCTGAATGGTCCCCAGGACTATATACAACTGAAAACTCACACCCCAGAAGTGACTCGAACCCATACTCCCACAACTGGTATGTACAGGGACGCCTTAATCCGCTTGACCATCACGACCGGACATAAGGAAGTGATAGCCGAGGCTATATGAACCACTTCCCCGCCGGCACTCGGATGGTAATCTTGGGCATAGCATTTTATCAAATCACCTCATTCTTTGGGGCACACGTGAGGAACACAAATGCAAACAAGCCTGAATGGTCCCCAGGACTATATACAACTGAAAACTCACACCCCAGAAGTGACTCGAACCCATACTCCCACAACTGGTATGTACAGGGACGCCTTAATCCGCTTGACCATCACGACCGGACATAAGGAAGTGATAGCCGAGGCTATATGAACCACTTCCCCGCCGGCACTCGGATGGTAATCTTGGGCATAGCATTTTATCAAATCACCTCATTCTTTGGGGCACACGTGAGGAACACAAATGCAAACAAGCCTGAATGGTCCCCAGGACTATATACAACTGAAAACTCACACCCCAGAAGTGACTCGAACCCATACTCCCACAACTGGTATGTACAGGGACGCCTTAATCCGCTTGACCATCACGACCGGACATAAGGAAGTGATAGCCGAGGCTATATGAACCACTTCCCCGCCGGCACTCGGATGGTAATCTTGGGCATAGCATTTTATCAAATCACCTCATTCTTTGGGGCACACGTGAGGAACACAAATGCAAACAAGCCTGAATGGTCCCCAGGACTATATACAACTGAAAACTCACACCCCAGAAGTGACTCGAACCCATACTCCCACAACTGGTATGTACAGGGACGCCTTAATCCGCTTGACCATCACGACCGGACATAAGGAAGTGATAGCCGAGGCTATATGAACCACTTCCCCGCCGGCACTCGGATGGTAATCTTGGGCATAGCATTTTATCAAATCACCTCATTCTTTGGGGCACACGTGAGGAACACAAATGCAAACAAGCCTGAATGGTCCCCAGGACTATATACAACTGAAAACTCACACCCCAGAAGTGACTCGAACCCATACTCCCACAACTGGTATGTACAGGGACGCCTTAATCCGCTTGACCATCACGACCGGACATAAGGAAGTGATAGCCGAGGCTATATGAACCACTTCCCCGCCGGCACTCGGATGGTAATCTTGGGCATAGCATTTTATCAAATCACCTCATTCTTTGGGGCACACGTGAGGAACACAAATGCAAACAAGCCTGAATGGTCCCCAGGACTATATACAACTGAAAACTCACACCCCAGAAGTGACTCGAACCCATACTCCCACAACTGGTATGTACAGGGACGCCTTAATCCGCTTGACCATCACGACCGGACATAAGGAAGTGATAGCCGAGGCTATATGAACCACTTCCCCGCCGGCACTCGGATGGTAATCTTGGGCATAGCATTTTATCAAATCACCTCATTCTTTGGGGCACACGTGAGGAACACAAATGCAAACAAGCCTGAATGGTCCCCAGGACTATATACAACTGAAAACTCACACCCCAGAAGTGACTCGAACCCATACTCCCACAACTGGTATGTACAGGGACGCCTTAATCCGCTTGACCATCACGACCGGACATAAGGAAGTGATAGCCGAGGCTATATGAACCACTTCCCCGCCGGCACTCGGATGGTAATTTTGGGCATAGCATTTTATCAAATCACCTCATTCTTTGGGGCACACGTGAGGAACACAAATGCAAACAAGCCTGAATGGTCCCCAGGACTATATACAACTGAAAACTCACACCCCAGAAGTGACTCGAACCCATACTCCCACAACTGGTATGTACAGGGACGCCTTAATCCGCTTGACCATCACGACCGGACATAAGGAAGTGATAGCCGAGGCTATATGAACCACTTCCCCGCCGGCACTCGGATGGTAATCTTGGGCATAGCATTTTATCAAATCACCTCATTCTTTGGGGCACACGTGAGGAACACAAATGCAAACAAGCCTGAATGGTCCCCAGGACTATATACAACTGAAAACTCACACCCCAGAAGTGACTCGAACCCATACTCCCACAACTGGTATGTACAGGGACGCCTTAATCCGCTTGACCATCACGACCGGACATAAGGAAGTGATAGCCGAGGCTATATGAACCACTTCCCCGCCGGCACTCGGATGGTAATCTTGGGCATAGCATTTTATCAAATCACCTCATTCTTTGGGGCACACGTGAGGAACACAAATGCAAACAAGCCTGAATGGTCCCCAGGACTATATACAACTGAAAACTCACACCCCAGAAGTGACTCGAACCCATACTCCCACAACTGGTATGTACAGGGACGCCTTAATCTGCTTGACCATCACGACCGGACATAAGGAAGTGATAGCCGAGGCTATATGAACCACTTCCCCGCCGGCACTCGGATGGTAATCTTGGGCATAGCATTTTATCAAATCACCTCATTCTTTGGGGCACACGTGAGGAACACAAATGCAAACAAGCCTGAATGGTCCCCAGGACTATATACAACTGAAAACTCACACCCCAGAAGTGACTCGAACCCATACTCCCACAACTGGTATGTACAGGGACGCCTTAATCCGCTTGACCATCACGACCGGACATAAGGAAGTGATAGCCGAGGCTATATGAACCACTTCCCCGCCGGCACTCGGATGGTAATCTTGGGCATAGCATTTTATCAAATCACCTCATTCTTTGGGGCACACGTGAGGAACACAAATGCAAACAAGCCTGAATGGTCCCCAGGACTATATACAACTGAAAACTCACACCCCAGAAGTGACTCGAACCCATACTCCCACAACTGGTATGTACAGGGACGCCTTAATCCGCTTGACCATCACGACCGGACATAAGGAAGTGATAGCCGAGGCTATATGAACCACTTCCCCGCCGGCACTCGGATGGTAATCTTGGGCATAGCATTTTATCAAATCACCTCATTCTTTGGGGCACACGTGAGGAACACAAATGCAAACAAGCCTGAATGGTCCCCAGGACTATATACAACTGAAAACTCACACCCCAGAAGTGACTCGAACCCATACTCCCACAACTGGTATGTACAGGGACGCCTTAATCCGCTTGACCATCACGACCGGACATAAGGAAGTGATAGCCGAGGCTATATGAACCACTTCCCCGCCGGCACTCGGATGGTAATCTTGGGCATAGCATTTTATGCTATGCCTATCTGGCTATCACTTCCTTATGTCCGGTCGTGATGGTCAAGCGGATTAAGGCGTCCCAGTACATACCAGTTGTGGGAGTATGGGTTCGAGTCACTTCTGGGGTGTGAGTTTTCAGTTGTATATAGTCCTGGGGACCCTTCAGGCTTGTTTGCATTTGTGTTCCTCACGTGTGCCCCAAAGAATGAGGTGATTTGATAAAATGCTATGCCCAAGATTACCATCCGAGTGCCGGCGGGGAAGTGGTTCATATAGCCTCGGCTATCACTTCCTTATGTCCGGTCGTGATGGTCAAGCGGATTAAGGCGTCCCTGTACATACCAGTTGTGGGAGTATGGGTTCGAGTCACTTCTGGGGTGTGAGTTTTCAGTTGTATATAGTCCTGGGGACCATTCAGGCTTGTTTGCATTTGTGTTCCTCACGTGTGCCCCAAAGAATGAGGTGATTTGATAAAATGCTATGCCCAAGATTACCATCCGAGTTGCCGTCGGGGAAGTGGCTCAAATAGCCTCGGCTATCACTTCCTTTTGACGGCCGTGATGGTCAAGCGGATTAAGGCGCCCTGTAGTTACCAGTTGCGTTGCTTCTGGGAGTATGGGTTCGAGTCACTTCTGGGGTGTGAGTTTTCATTCGCATATAGTCCTGGGGACCATTCAGGCTTGTTCGCATTTGTGTTCCTCACGTGTGCCCCAAAGAATGAGGTGATTTGGTGAAATGCTATGCCCAAGATTACCATCCGAGTTGCCGTCGGGGAAGTGGCTCAAATAGCCTCGGCTATCACTTCCTTTTGACGGCCGTGATGGTCAAGCGGATTAAGGCGCCCTGTAGTTACCAGTTGCGTTGCTTCTGGGAGTATGGGTTCGAGTCACTTCTGGGGTGTGAGTTTTCATTCGCATATAGTCCTGGGGACCATTCAGGCTTGTTCGCATTTGTGTTCCTCACGTGTGCCCCAAAGAATGAGGTGATTTGGTGAAATGCTATGCCCAAGATTACCATCCGAGTTGCCGTTGGGGAAGTGGCTCAAATAGCCTCGGCTATCACTTCCTTTTGACGGCCGTGATGGTCAAGCGGATTAAGGCGCCCTGTAGTTACCAGTTGCGTTGCTTCTGGGAGTATGGGTTCGAGTCACTTCTGGGGTGTGAGTTTTCATTCGCATATAGTCCTGGGGACCATTCAGGCTTGTTCGCATTTGTGTTCCTCACGTGTGCCCCAAAGAATGAGGTGATTTGGTGAAATGCTATGCCCAAGATTACCATCCGAGTTGCCGTCGGGGAAGTGGCTCAAATAGCCTCGGCTATCACTTCCTTTTGACGGCCGTGATGGTCAAGCGGATTAAGGCGCCCTGTAGTTACCAGTTGCGTTGCTTCTGGGAGTATGGGTTCGAGTCACTTCTGGGGTGTGAGTTTTCATTCGCATATAGTCCTGGGGACCATTCAGGCTTGTTCGCATTTGTGTTCCTCACGTGTGCCCCAAAGAATGAGGTGATTTGGTGAAATGCTATGCCCAAGATTACCATCCGAGTTGCCGTCGGGGAAGTGGCTCAAATAGCCTCGGCTATCACTTCCTTTTGACGGCCGTGATGGTCAAGCGGATTAAGGCGCCCTGTAGTTACCAGTTGCGTTGCTTCTGGGAGTATGGGTTCGAGTCACTTCTGGGGTGTGAGTTTTCATTCGCATATAGTCCTGGGGACCATTCAGGCTTGTTCGCATTTGTGTTCCTCACGTGTGCCCCAAAGAATGAGGTGATTTGGTGAAATGCTATGCCCAAGATTACCATCCGAGTTGCCGTCGGGGAAGTGGCTCAAATAGCCTCGGCTATCACTTCCTTTTGACGGCCGTGATGGTCAAGCGGATTAAGGCGCCCTGTAGTTACCAGTTGCGTTGCTTCTGGGAGTATGGGTTCGAGTCACTTCTGGGGTGTGAGTTTTCATTCGCATATAGTCCTGGGGACCATTCAGGCTTGTTCGCATTTGTGTTCCTCACGTGTGCCCCAAAGAATGAGGTGATTAGGTGAAATGCTATGCCCAAGATTACCATCCGAGTTGCCGTCGGGGAAGTGGCTCAAATAGCCTCGGCTATCACTTCCTTTTGACGGCCGTGATGGTCAAGCGGATTAAGGCGCCCTGTAGTTACCAGTTGCGTTGCTTCTGGGAGTATGGGTTCGAGTCACTTCTGGGGTGTGAGTTTTCATTCGCATATAGTCCTGGGGACCATTCAGGCTTGTTCGCATTTGTGTTCCTCACGTGTGCCCCAAAGAATGAGGTGATTTGGTGAAATGCTATGCCCAAGATTACCATCCGAGTTGCCGTCGGGGAAGTGGCTCAAATAGCCTCGGCTATCACTTCCTTTTGACGGCCGTGATGGTCAAGCGGATTAAGGCGCCCTGTAGTTACCAGTTGCGTTGCTTCTGGGAGTATGGGTTCGAGTCACTTCTGGGGTGTGAGTTTTCATTCGCATATAGTCCTGGGGACCATTCAGGCTTGTTCGCATTTGTGTTCCTCACGTGTGCCCCAAAGAATGAGGTGATTTGGTGAAATGCTATGCCCAAGATTACCATCCGAGTTGCCGTCGGGGAAGTGGCTCAAATAGCCTCGGCTATCACTTCCTTTTGACGGCCGTGATGGTCAAGCGGATTAAGGCGCCCTGTAGTTACCAGTTGCGTTGCTTCTGGGAGTATGGGTTCGAGTCACTTCTGGGGTGTGAGTTTTCATTCGCATATAGTCCTGGGGACCATTCAGGCTTGTTCGCATTTGTGTTCCTCACGTGTGCCCCAAAGAATGAGGTGATTTGGTGAAATGCTATGCCCAAGATTACCATCCGAGTTGCCGTCGGGGAAGTGGCTCAAATAGCCTCGGCTATCACTTCCTTTTGACGGCCGTGATGGTCAAGCGGATTAAGGCGCCCTGTAGTTACCAGTTGCGTTGCTTCTGGGAGTATGGGTTCGAGTCACTTCTGGGGTGTGAGTTTTCATTCATATATATATATATGTCGTACCTAGTAGCCAGAACGCACTTCTTAGCCTACTATGCAAGGCCCGATTTGCCTAATAAGCCAAGTTTTCATGAAATAATTGTTTTTCGACTACCTAACCTACCTAACCTAACCTAACCTAACATTTTCGGCTACCTAACCTAACCTAACCTATAAAGATAGGTTAGGTTAGGTTAGGTAGGGTTGGTTAGGTTCAGGCATATATCTACGTTAATTTTAACTCCAATAAAAAAAAATTGACCTCATACATAATGAAATTGGTAGTTTTATCATTTCATAAGAAAAAAATTAGAAAAAATATATTAATTCAGGAAAAGTTGGCTTATTAGGCAAATCGGGCCTTGCATAGTAGGCCAAAAAGTGCGTTCTGGCTACTAGGTACGACATATATATATATATATATATATATATATATATATATATATATATATATATATATATATATATATATATATATATATATATATATATATATTAGTATATTTTGGTAGCAGTCTTTCCTGTAGACATATATTATTAAATATGACCGAAAAAGTAAGATTAATAATTCTAACACGAATTTTCTCAATCTTTCGTACATTACGCTTCACTGTTGGAGGTAAATCAAAAATCACTTCTCCAAAATTCATTTTTATTTCTAGTCTGACGCGACACGGGCGCGTTTCGTAAAACTTATTACATTTTCAAAGACTTCACAAATACACAACTGATTAGAACTTACGTCTCTCTGATATTATATCTACATTTGAGTGAGGTGGGAAGGATGATGTGGCATTAACACAAGACAGAACAGGGGATATTAATAGGGTATTAAAAGTATCAACACAAGACAGAACAGAAACAATGGGTATTGAATAGAAGTGTTTGTAGAAAGCCTATTGGTCCATATTTCTTGATGCTTCTATATTGGAGCGGAGTCTTGAGGTGGGTAGAATATAGTTGTGCAATAATTGGCTGTTGATTGCTGGTGTTGACTTCTTGATGTGTAGTGCCTCGCAAACGTCAAGCCGCCTGCTATCGCTGTATCTATCGATGATTTCTGTGTTGTTTACTAGGATTTCTCTGGCGATGGTTTGGTTATGGGAAGAGATTATATGTTCCTTAATGGAGCCCTGTTGCTTATGCATCGTTAAACGCCTAGAAAGAGATGTTGTTGTCTTGCCTATATACTGGGTTTTTTGGAGCTTACAGTCCCCAAGTGGGCATTTGAAGGCATAGACGACGTTAGTCTCTTTTAAAGCGTTCTGTTTTGTGTCTCCAGACACAAAACAGAACGCTTTAAAAGAGACTAACGTCGTCAACGTTAACGTTAGACTAACTAACGTCGACTAACTATATATATATATATATATATATATATATATATATATATATATATATATATATATATATATATATATATATATATATATATATATATATATATATATATATAATGTATACAACCCATCCTCCTGTTTTGGTATTACTTACAGTAACGA
>NC_091235.1:1520511-1533011 GCF_040958095.1 Procambarus clarkii | reverse complement strand
ACCACCACCCTCCTCTGCATAGAAACCCTCCCTTCCCCTCACCTTACCTGCCCCAACCCAACCCTCCATCCCACCCCACCCCATTCTGACCCTGACACCCCTTCCCCATTCCCATCATGTCCCCCCTCCCACCTTTTTCCCCCTGTCCCCCATCCCCCTTCATCCCAGACCCTCCCTATCTCTCCTCCCCCCTCACTGCGTATCCTCCATGTCCCCCCTACCTCCTTAACCCACACCCTACCTGTCCCCCCTTCCCTTCAACCCCCACCCCCCACCCCAAAATCCTCTGAGACCCTGCAAACCACCTCACAGATCCTCTCACCCATGGAACAGCTTCCCACACCAGCAGAATGCTTGCCAAGAAAGGGACATGAAAATGAACAGAAGAAAGTGAGCTTCAAGGCGATGTACACTAACATAGATGGGATTTCAAATAAAACAAGTGAAATTTGAGAATGGGCACTAGAAGAAAACCCAGACATAATAGCACTCACAGAAACAAAGTTAACGAAAATCATAACACACGCAGTGTTTCCACAGGGCTACTATGTAGTGAGGAAAGAGAGAGAAGGGAGAGGAGGAGGTGGTGTAGCTCTGCTCCTAAGAGAAGGTTGGAGTTTCGAAGAGATGGTAAATCAGAACTGTGAAGGTTTCAGTGACTACATTTCAGGCACCATAGCAACTGGAGGACAGAAAATTATAATAGTAGTCATATATAACCCCCCACCAAATGACAGAAGACCCAGACAGGAATATGATAGAAACAACTTGGCCACCATCAATATAATAGAGAGCAGCTTCTGTGGCTAGCAGGAACGGATCCAGACTTCTAATCATGGGAGACTTCAACCATGGGAAGATAGATTGGGGGAACAGAAACCCACATGGAGGCCCAGACACATGGAGAGCTAAGCTGCTGGATGTGGCAACAAGAAACTTTCTAAGTCAACACGTCAAGGGACCGACAAGAATGAGAGGAGGGGATGAACCAGCCTTGCTTGATCTGATATTTACCCTAAATGAGTCGGATATAAGGGAAGTTAAGTTGGAAGCCCCCTTGGGAATGAGTGATCACAGTGTATTGAGCTTTGAGTACCTGGTTGAGCTGGGAATTATCACCCCCAAAAAAGAACTGGGAACCAAAGGGCTGGCGTACCGAAAGGGAAACTATGAGGAAATGAATAAATTCCTATGGGATATACATTGGGACACAGAACTCGGAACCAAGTCCGTACAAGACATGATGGACTATGTCACCCAAAAATGTCAGGAGGCTGTAAGCAGGTTTGTCCCAGCCCGACAGGAAAAAACAGAGAAGCAAAGGAAGAATCCGTGGTTTAATAAGGAATGTATGAAAGCAAAGGAGGTGAACAAAAGGGCATGGAGGAACTTCCGTAATAACAGAACACCAGAAAGTAGAGAGAGATACCAGAGAACCAGGAACGAGTATGTCAGTGTGAGAAGAGCAGCTGAGAAAAGGTATGAAAATGATATAGCTAATAAAGCCAAGACCGAACCCAAGCTATTACACAGTCACATCAGGAGGAAGACAACAGTGAAGGAACAGGTGATGAAACTTAGGGTGGGCGAGGACAGGTACACAGAGAATGACAAAGAGGTGGGTGAAGAACTCAACAAAAGGTTCCAGGAGGTCTTTACAATAGAACAGGGAGATGTCGCGGCGCTAGAAGAGGTGGCAGCAAACCAGGTGACCTTGGATAGGTTCGAAATTACAAGAGATGAGGTCAAGAAGCACCTATTGGAGCTGGATGTGAGAAAAGCTGTTGGGCCGGATGGAATCTCGCCATGGGTATTGAAGGAGTGTGCAGGAGCACTTTGACTACCACTCTCCATAGTGTATAGTAGGTCACTGGAAACGGGGGACCTACCAGAAATATGGAAGACTGCTAATGTAGTACCAATATACAAAAAGGGTGACAGACAAGAGGCACTGAACTACAGGCCAGTGTCCTTAACTTGTATACCATGCAAGGTGATGGAGAAGATTGTGAGAAAAAACCTAGTAACACATCTGGAGAGAAGAGACTTCGTAACAACCCATCAACATGGGTTCAGGGAGGGTTAATCTTGCCTTACAGGCTTGATAGAATTCTACTATCAGGTGACAAAGATTAAACAAGAAAGAGAAGGGTGGGCGGACTGCATTTTTTTGGACTGTCGGAAAGCCTTTGACACAGTACCCCATAAAAGGTTGATGCATAAGCTAGAGAAACAGGCAGGAGTAACTGGTAGGGCGCTCCAGTGGATAAGGGAGTACCTAAACAATAGGAAGCAGAGAGTTACAGTGAGGGGTGAGACCTCAGACTGGCGTGAAGTCACCAGTGGAGTCCCACAGGGCTCTGTACTTGGACCTATCCTGTTTCTGATATACGTAAATGATCTCCCAGAGGGTATAGACTCATTCCTCTCAATGTTTGCTGACGACGCCAAAATTATGAGAAGGATTAAGACAGAGGAGGACAGCTTGAGGCTTCAAGAAGACCTGGACAAGCTGCAGGAATGGTCGAACAAATGGTTGTTAGAGTTTAATCCAAGCAAATGTAATGTAATGACGATAGGGGAAGGAAGCAGGAGACCAGATACAAGGTATCACTTGGGAGATGAAATACTTCAAGAGTCCGAGAGAGAGAAAGACCTGGGGGTTGATATGACGCCAGACCTGTCCCCTGAAGCTCATATCAAGAGGATAACAGCAGCAGCATATGCCAGATTGGCTAACATAAGAACGGCCTTTAGAAACTTATGTAAGGAATCTTTCAGAACATTTTATACCACATATGTCAGACCAATCCTGGAGTATGCGGCACCAGCATGGAGTCCATATCTAGTCAAGCATAAGACTAAAATGGAAAAGGTTCAAAGGTTTGCCACCAGACTAGTACCCGAGCTGAGAGGTATGAGCTACGAGGAGAGACTACGGGAATTGAACCTCACTTCGTTGGAAGACAGAAGAGTTAGGGGGGACATGATCACCACATTCAAGATTCTCAAGAAAATCGACAGGGTTGATAAAGACAGGCTATTTAACACAAGGGGCACACGCACTAGGGGACACAGGTGGAAACTGAGTGCCCAAATGAGCCACAGAGATATTAGAAAGAACTTTTTTAGTGTCAGAGTGGTTGACAAATGGAATGCATTAGGACGCAATGTGGTGGAGGCTGACTCCATACACAGTTTCAATTTAGATATGATAGAGCCCAATAGGCTCAGGAACCTGTACACCTGTTGATTGACGGTTGAGAGGCGGGACCAAAGAGCCAGAGCTCAACCCCCGCAAGCACAACTAGGTGAGTACACATAGGAAAGTGAGCTTCAAGATAATGTACTCAAACATCGATGGGATTACCAATAAAGCAAGTGAACTGGCAGAAAGGGTGCAGGAAGAAAACCCAGATGTAATTGGACTCACAGAAATAAAATTGTCAGAAGTCACAACAGACGCTGCGTTTCCAACGGATTAAAATATAGTAAGGAAAGAAAGGGAATGGAGAGGAGGTGGAGGGGTGGCCCTTCTGATAAGAAAGGACTGGAGCATTGATGTGATGGAAATTCCGGGTTGTGACGGATTCATAGATTACAGAACAAGAACTATGACAATGGGTGGACCTAAGATAATAGTGGCAGTCATTTACAACCCGCCACCAAATAACAGAAGAGCCAGACAGGAGTTTGATGGGAACAAAATGGCAACCAATAATATAATAGAGAGAGTAGCTTCAGTTGCCTGCAGGAATGGCATCCGACTCCTAATCATGGGCGATTTCAACCATGGAAAGATAGATTGGGAGAATGGTGACTCACATGGTGGTGCAGATACATGGAGAGCTTAACTCTTGGAGGTGGCAACAAGGAACGTTATGAGCCAACATGTCAGGGAACCAACAAGAATGAGAGGTAATGATGAGCTAGCTAAACTCGACCTGATATTCACCTTGAAAGAGTCAGAAATAAGAGAAGTCAAATTTGAAGCCCCCATAGGAATGTGTGACCACAGTGTATTGATATTTGAGTGTCTGGTGGAGGTAGGGATAACCTATCCAAGGATTGGATTGGAAGGGAAAAGACTGAATTACCAAAGAGGAAAATATGATAAGAAGAGGAACTTCCTAAGGGGAATACTATGGGAAACAGAACTCAGAGAGAAAAATATTCAGGACATGATGGACTATGTCACCCAGAACTGCCAGGAAGCTGCAGATAGATTTATCCCGGTCCAAAAGGAAAAAATAAAAAAGCAACAGAAAAATCCACGATTTAACCAGGAATGTAAGGTAACGAAACAATTGAGTAAAAGAACATTGAGAAACTACAGGAATAACAGGACGCCAGAGAGCAGGGAGAGATACCAGAGGGCCAGAAATGAGTACCTCAGAGTGAGGAGGGAAGCAGAGAGACAGAATGAAAATGTCATCGCGAGTAAAGCCAAGACCCAACCAAAGCTGCTCCACAGCCACATCAGGAGGAAAACAGCAGTGAAGGAAGAAGTGCTGAAACTGAGAAAAGGGGAGAATAGATACACAGAGAATCACAAGGAGGTGTGTGAAGAACTCAACAAGAGATTCCAGGAGGTCTTCACAATAGAACAAGGAGAAGCCCCTGCACTAAATGAGGAGGCGGCAAACCAAGCAACCTTGGAGGAATTTGACCTCACCAGTGATGAGGTCAAAAGGTGTCTGGTGGAGCTGGATGTGACAAAGGCTGTTAGGCCTGACAGAATCTCACCATGGATACTAAATTAAGGTGCAGAAGCACTAAGTGTGCCACTCTCTATGGTGTATAACAGGTCACTGGAAACAGGAGACTTACCAGAAAGTTGGAAGACAGCTAACGTGGTCCCAATATACAAGAAGGGTGACAGGCAAGAGGCACTGAACTACAGGCCAGTTTCCTTAACTTCTATACCATGCAAGGTGATGGAGAAGATCGTGAGAAAAAGGCTTGAAGAGCATCTGGAGGGAAATAGCTTTGTAACACACCACCAACATGGGTTCAGAGATAGTAACTCGTGCCTCACAGGTTTAATAGAATTTTATGACCAGGCAACAAAAATTAGGCAGGAAAGAGAAGGGTGGGCCGACTGCATTTTCCTGGAATGCCAGACAGCCTTTGATACAGTACCCCATAAAAGGCTGTTAAAAAAGTTGGAGCAACAGGCAGGAGTAAAAGGGAAGGTGCTCCAGTGGATACAGGAGTACTTAAGCAACAGGAAACAGCGAAGTAACGGTGAGGAGGGAGACATCAGAGTGGCGAGATGTCATCAGCGGAGTCCCATAGGGCTCAGTACTTGGACCCATCCTGTTTCTAATGTATGTAAACGATCTTCCGGAGGGTATAGACTCATTTCTCTCAATGTTTGCTGATGATGCAAAAATTATGAGAAGAATCAAGACGGATAAAGATAGACAGAGACTACAGGATTGACCTGGATAAACTGGAGGAATGGTCTAGAAAATGGCTGCTAAAGTTCAACTCAGGCAAGTGTAAGGTGATGAAATTAGGGGAAGGGAGCAGGAGGCTGAACACAAGGTATCATCTGGGAGGTGAAATCCTGCAAGAGTCAAATAGAGAGAAAGATCTGGGGGTTGATATCACACCGAACCTGTCCCCAGAGGCCCACATCAAAAGAATATCATCAGCGGCATATGCTAGACTGGCCAACATAAGAACTGCCTTTAGAAACTTGTGTAAGGAATCTTTCAGAATCCCGTATACCACTTATGTAAGACCAATCCTGGAGTATGCAGCTCCAGCCTGGAGTCCATACCTAGTTAAACACAAGACAAAGCTAGAGAAGATTCAGCGGTATGCCACCAGGCTCGTCCCGGAACTGAGAGGAATGAGCTACGAGGAAAGGCTAAGGGAGGTGAACCTCACATCCCTGGAAAACAGAAGAGTAAGGGGAGACATGGTAACCACCTACAAAATTCTCAGGGGAATGGCAAGGTGGACAAAGACAAACTCTTCAGCACGGGTGGGACACGAACAATGGGACACAGGTGGAAACTTAGTACCCAGATGAGCCACAGAGACGTTAGAAAGAATTTTGTCAGTGTCAGAGTAGTTAATAAATGGAATGCGCTAGGCAGTGATGTGGTGGAGGCTGACTCCATACACAGTTTCAAATGTAGATATGATAGAGCCCAGTAGGCTCAGGAACCTGAACACCGGTTGATTGACAGTTGAGAGGCGGGACCAAAGAGACAAAGCTCAACCCCCGCAAGCACAATTAGGTGAGTACAATTAGGTGAGTACACACACACACGGTGGCTGAGCGGACAGCATGCTGGATGCGTGATCCTGTGGTTCCTGGGTTCGATTCCGGGCGCCGGCGAGAAACAATGGGCAGAGTTTCTTTCACCCTGATGCCCCAGTTACCTAGCAGTAAATAGGTACCTGGGAGTTAGTCAGCTGTCACGGGCTGTTTCCTGGGTGTGTGTGTGTGTGGTGTGGAAAAAAAGTAGTTAGTAACAGTTCATTGAAAGTTGAGAGGCGGGCCGAAAGAGCAGAGCTCAACCCCCGCAAGCACAACTAGGTGAGTACAACTTGGTGAGTACACACACACACATAAACTATCATAAAAAATAGTGTGTGTGTATAATAATAATAATTATTGTAATTATTATAATAATAAAAACTAAAATAATTTTAGTAAATGATTATAGTTAAAACTAAATAATTAAAATAATACAATAATTAAAACTAAATGGCTAGAACACCTGGAGAGAAACGGTATAATATCAGACAGACAGTATGGTTTTCGATCTGGAAGATCCTGTGTATCGAATTTACTCATTTCTATGATCGAGCCACATAAATTTTACTGGAAAGAGATGGTTGGGTTGACTGCATCTATCAGTACCTAAAAAAAGCTTTTGACAGAGTTCCACATTAGAGGTTGTTCTGGAAACTGGAAACACATTGGAAGGCATGGCAGGTAAGCTGTTAACATAGGGGGAAAATTTTCTGACTAATAGAAAAATGAGGGCAGTAGTAAGAGGAAGTGTATCGGACTGGAGAAATGTCACGAGTGGAGTACCACAGGGTTCAGTTCTTGCACCGGTAATGTTCATTGTCTACATAAGCGATCTACCAGATGGAATACAGAATTATACGAACATGTTTGCTGATGATGCTAAGATAATAAGAAGGATAAGTAACTTAAATGATTGTAATGCCCTTCAAGAAGACCTTGGACAAAAAATAAGTATATGGAGCACCACTTGGCAAATGGAATTAAATGTAAATAAATACCATGTTATGGAATGTGGAACAGGAAGAACATAGTGTAACATCACTATAAAGTACCACTAATATTGTAACACTACTAAACTTGTACACTAAATATTATTGTATCCTACACTATATTTGATGGTGAGAAGTGAAGCAGAGGAAGGGAGGAAGGAATAAAAGTAGGAGGGATAAGGATGGGTGGATAGGTGGGAATGATTAGAAAACGTGGATGGGGAGGGGGAACTCGTCTTGTGGGGTAACAGAAGACGAGGGGCGCATGGGAAGCATGTAGGTAGGAGAGGAGGAAGGGTAGGAAGAAGCAGGAGGGGAGAGTAAGTGGGAGTAGAGAGTAGCCTGAGGAATACTAATATATATACTAACACTTCCTACCGGTTGCACTTGGTAACACTTTGTTATTGGACACTGTATTTATATTTAACGTAATATGAACTGACATATGAAGTACCATTAATGGTTACACCGGAACCAAAGGTACCCATCCAAGGAAATGCTACACAGGATTATCTACGCTGCCACCATCGGTCTTGTCCATTAACTATCTGCGCGTGCTAGTGCGTGCTAGTGGCTGCGTGCTGCGCGTGCTAGTGGCTTTACAAGACTGTAATTACCATAATTGTATCCTCACATTCCTTATGTACATTCTTGTATATGCATAAATAAATAAATAAAATAAAAACTATATCAAGCAATGAGGCAAGAAACATTGCTTGACTTGGAGAGTCATTTTTCTTTAACTGTCATTTATTACAGGACGGTTGTTAGCAAGCTATATCCAGGGGCTAAGAGGATTCAACAATTGACACAGACAGAAAGTTTAACATGAGTTTATTAAGAACAAATTACGCTGTTCACTACTATAAATCCTACTCTAACACTGGCCAATCGTTAAGTAATTTAGACATGGAACAAAACCCTCAGAGATCACACTTTACCTTAAGACCTCTGTCTCTCCATCCGGTGGATTCACTCTGTCTCTCCCTGGCTGTGTGATGGTGTCCACAGACCCACTCTGGACCCTGGTGTCCGGCACTCTTTCTTGCTGACTATCCTACAGGGGCCACACAAAAACACAATACACACAAAAAGGGGGGGGGGGAGATCTGCTGTTGCTGTCCCTACATCGAAGATGAAAGAGGTCTGCCCCACACGTGCACAAACACTTGAGAAATTTGCCAATTAAGATGTTTGACAGACACCATATACATCATTAAAAGAGGAATTATTAATTATGTGTATGGCTAACCTCGGACCTGGCTAAAAGGAGTAGATCCATAAATGTTTACACATAAGAATCTGGGGTCTAATTCCATTACAATGTTTGACAAGAGTATCATGAAATATTACATTCTTGAACTAGCTGACTAAGACTAACCCAGGAATTTTTAATCAACATGCAAGATGATCCAGTGGTCATCTGGCCTGACCTCTTGCAGAAGGCTTCCTCTGGGTGATAGCTCATGGGAAATAGATCATGGGTGTTACAGCTCCCTTTTCCCAGAGTTAAGACAAAATCGGGTGTATGAGAATTAAGCCCAATTTTGTCTTATCCTAACTCATTCAAAATACCATAACTAAACCCCAAAAGAAAAATAATTGAAAGTGACATTGATAAAAGTAAACTAACTAAATTAACACAATGCAAAGTACATTATACAGTTACACTTCAGTAAGAATAACACACAAATGTACAATAAAAGAAACAAAAGCACAAAAAAAAGTATTGGCAAAAATACAAGTAATGATAACCTCATACATGATACAATTCCGAGGATCATAATATGATAAAGTATAATCATGAAAAAAAAGACAAATCCCTACTGCACCCTAGGCAGTCCAGCAAGGCTTCCCCTGAAGGCTGGAAGACCAAAACAAAAATAGCCTTAAAACTGGCATGACATATAAAAAGTAAAAAAAAAAAAAATCCTAATGGAACAGAAAAAATTACAAGTAGCTAAAAAATAATATAATGTTAAAATACAAGAAATGATGCAATCCTACATACTAGAACCCTGAGTTACAATACATGACAACAAAGAATACTATGAAACAATGACATATCCTGCATGCAAACTAGGCAGCCTAGCAAGTCTTCCTCAGAAGGTTTGAAGAACAAAACATAAAAAAAATGGCCAATAACATGGAAACATATATTGTGAGATTTTTTTCTCTGACAGTTATCAAAAGAATTAAGTCCTATTGATGTTACGTTAATGGTAACTACCTCGCAAGAGAGGCAGACCTTAAACAGCAAGAGCTGCCAGTGGCAGATATTTAATCTTAAAGCCTAAGATCATAGGACCGCGGGAGCAAACCGCCAGGCGAAACCACACGGGTAACACCTGTCACTTAGGTCGCTGGCTCCTCCTAGTTGACAACTAATAAAGGGTAGCCGACGGATTCTCACCTCTTATTTATAGAAGTGTGGTGCTGTGCAATGGACTCGAGCTTTAGATACAGACTTGATATGAACATAAGCAGGCAAAGCGTTGCAGAATATGGGCAAAGCGTTGCAGAATATGAAATGTGGGGCAGTAATATTGGAAGGTTTCACATAAACGACCGTTTTCTATAACAAACAGTTTATTCAAAAATAATAAACTAAAACTACTACACAGTAAATTTACGTTACTTTACTGTCACTCCAGTGGCACATTAAAGTACAGCTAATCAACAGCCTGATGGACCCACGGTATCCTTATCCCGTCGTCGCTGACTGAACAATGACACTAACTGAACAAAGTGGTGCCCACTGGTGACACAAGCTTGCAATCAATATTGTCACGACTTCCCGGTGAACGAATACTATAATCACAAAACTTGACTGGCGCTCGCTGCTCTCAAAGAGGTACCAAGTAACAAGGCGGTTAATCCAAGAATGATAACCCCTTATAAAAATCTTACGTTAACACTTGTCTCTCAGGACAATCAACAACAAAAGTTACTCTAATTGAATTTAAACAATTACGTTAACACATACGTATCTCAACGACACTTAAATGGCAGCAATAACTCGTAACTCAATTAATTACATCAACTTGAAAGTCAAGCATTCGGTGAGTAATTCCCAATTAATTACTGAATACAACAGCCTATTAATTCAAACGAGTATTGATAAAGCCTACTGTGTCTCAACTGACAGTTCACTTCCGGTCTTACGACAAGATTACCTTAACGAGGGTAGACTACTGTACCACACACAAGGATACAACACACTCCGTGTAAACAACATCAACACCTGGTGAATTCACTAAGTGGCGGGTACTAATTCTCTTTAATTAGCTACGAGTGCTTAATCACTCTGTCCGCAGACAGATCTGATCAGTCCAACGAATTACAGCAGCTTAATTACAGCGCAATTGACTCCGATCGTAACAGACCGTCAACCCCTTACATTAATCAATCAATTAACGACATCTCGTTAAATCGTTAACACTACGTTAGTCTTCACTTGACAATTCCTCCACTGCGTGAACTTCACTGTGACTGTTGCTTTTACACGTCTCTACCTTAATCACAACAATGTTCAACGAAACAAGTGACCTCGTTAAGTAAATCGTAACCCCCGGTGACGTCAAGTGACTTAATTCTCATGGAATCCTTCACAGTACACAACGCCTTCCACCAAGGACAACTTGTCTACGGTTTACATACAGTACATCACAGTACATCCTTGCCACTCACGGCAAAACTTGTAAATGACTTCCCCCAGTAAATCATCTACTAATAATTCATACTTTACCACAACACAACAGTAAAATAAGCGCTGGCCAATATAATAATGAAAATTATTTATAACCAAGGGAGCTCTCTAACTAAGCTCCCTGTTTCCACTTTCACTGCTGAAAAAGGGAATCAAATTACAGCGAATTACATATGCGACACATAGAGAAAATAGAAGCAAATAACTCACTTTACTCCACCTCTGAATGTGTCTCTTGGTGTCCTCACACGTCAAAATCACAGTTGGGCCCAACCTCAACTTAGTGACGGCAAACAGGGTAGACTCACACGTCTCCAATTCCCATTCACCTCCCCAGGTGGTCACAGGGACAGAGGACAGACGGAACACTGGGGCGTACCCAGCTTCAGAGTTTTATTACCCAAAACGGAAACAGTGTACTTACATCAATCTCGCGGGCCCGCCACACACACACACTCACATACACGTCACCATCCTCACTCCCACTGCTGCTGCTGGATGATGACGTAGGCGTCCTCACTTCCTACACGTGGTCAGTTGGCGCACGGGGTCCTAGACCACGGGGTTAGCTCCACACAGAGACCAGGTGGCGCGAACACGCCGGCTTAGGCAGACCAGGGTGCGCGCACAACAGCTGAGATGTGGTACCACGCCCTTCCACTTGACACGGTACCCCAGGATACGCGGTACACGGTGTTATACGGTACACGAGACCCGAGACGGAGTCCTTCACTGTTCCTTTCTAATTCCTCAGAATTAGAACTTTTAAGGTTTCTCTCATAAAACTAAAACCTTCTCTAGCACGTCTAACTGCAGTACCTTCCAGCACAGATATGATAGACGGCGGATGTCACCTTCCTAGCCCGATAATTAACAGCCTCACTTAGTCCAGTTGCTCTGAGATGGCGTCCCACAATCACGCGGCTGGATGACAAAGTTCACACTGGTTCGGTACAAGCCCCTTTCCGAACTACCGGATTCTTACGGATGGCACACAGAAAGATAGCAAGATGATAGGCGTGACTTTAGTAACGTTGCAGGCGGTATTTCCCGATGCTTGGCCTAACACAGAAAATTACGTTCTCTCATAGCAACGTTCTAGGTAAGAATATTTTTTCCCGCCAAGACTGCCCCTGGGGTACCATGTGGCACCCCTCAGCGTCTTGACCAATCACGGTACAGCATTCCTGAGGCCCAGGAGCCCTGGCCAATGGCGCACTTGCCCCACGACGCTACCCCCTCTCTCACGAGGTGGACAGGTGATAGGGGGGTGGTCTACAGCCGTTAACCCCCATACCTCCCTCTCTACACTTGACTTGTACAAAAATTTCCCTGAAATCAACTCCCGCCTGTAATTTCCTTCACATACCTGATACGGCGATCAGAAAGACATCAATGGCTAGCAAATGGCACGGGCTGTCCAACGACACCCAATACGACTGTGGAAAAGTTATGTTCAGAAAGTTGAATCACGGTGCACATCACTGGTGCACTATGCAATTTCGTACTTAATTCAGTGCACGAG